>NW_026735983.1:0-89749 GCF_949786415.1 Peromyscus eremicus
TTCTCAGTTTCCTAAGCAGAGTTGAACTATTTATGGCCCGTGTGTAGGAAGCACAGTTCTTTTGTTCTGAGCTAGCTCACTGTTTGGACCCCATAGGAAACACAGTAGAGTAGAAGAGTGCTCTTTTCTCAAAAGCAGAGTGTGTTTCTTGTAAGGCAAGCTAGCGTTTGTTTCCTAGTCCTAAATGGAGTTGAATCACATGCAGTTTCTGGTCCTATGAACAAGAGTTGTTTTGTGGTAAGGAAAGTCACATTGTGCTCCCATTGCCATACACAGTGCAAATAGCACTCGCGTCTGTTCCCAGCAAGTACAGTGTATTGGTCTGAATAGGTGCTACTGTTCTTCTCATTTTCCTAAGCAGAGTTGAACTAGATATGATCAGTGTGTGTAGGAAGCACAGTTCTTTTGTTCAGAGCAAGCTCACTGTTTGGACCCCATAGGATACACAGGAGAGTAGAAGAGTGCTCTTTTCTCTAAATCAGAGTGTGTTTCTAGTAAGGCAAGCTAGCGTTTGTTTCGCAGTCCTAAATGGAGTTGAATATCATGAAGTTTCTGGTCCTACGAGCAAGAGTTGTTTTCTGGTAAGAAGAGTCACTATTGTGCTGCCATTGCCATACACAGGACAAATAGCACTGGCATCTGTTCGCAGCAAGTACAGTGTATTGGACTGAAGAGGAACTACAGTTCTTGTCAGTTTCCTAAGCAGTTTGAACTAGATATGGCCGTGTGTGTAGGAAGCACAGTTCTTTTGTTCTGAGCAAGCTCACTGTTCGGACCCCATAGGAAACACAGTAGAGTAGAAGAGTGCTCTTTTCTCTAAAGCAGAGTGTGTTTCTTGTAAGGCGAGCTCGCGTTAGTTTCCCAGTCTTAAATGGAGTTGAGTCACAGGCAGTTTTTGGTCCTACGTGCAAGAGTTGTTTTCTGGTAAGAATAGTCACTATTGCGCTCCAAATGCCATGCACAGTGCAAATAACACTCGCGTCTGTTCCCAGCAAGTACAGTGTATTGGACTGAATAGGAGCTACTGTTCTTGTCAGTTTCCTAAGCAGAATTGAACTAGATATGGCCGTGTGTGTAGGAAGCACAGTTCTTTTGTTCTGAGCAAGCTCACTCTTCTGGCCCTATAGGAAACACAGTAGAGTAGAAGAGTGCTCTTTTCTCAAAAGCAGAGTGTGTTTCTTGTAAGGCGAGCTAGTGTTTGTTTCCTAGTCTTAAATGGAGTTGAATCACATGCAGTTTCTGGTCCTACGAACAAGAGTTGTTTTCTGGTAAGGAAAGTCACTTTTGTGCTCCCATTGCCATACACAGTGCAAATATCACTCGCGTCTGTTCCCAGCAAATACAGTGTATCGGATGAAGAAGAGCTACTCTTCTTGTCAGTTTCCTAAGCAGAGTTGAACTAGATATGGCCCGTGTTGAGGAAGCACAGTTCTTTTGTTCTGAGCAAGCTCACTGTTTGGACCCCATAGGAAACACAGTAGAGTAGAAGAGTGCTCTTTTCTCAAAAGCAGATTGTGTTTCTTGCAAGGCGAACTAGTGTTTGTTTCCCAGTCCTAAATGGAGTTGAATCACATGCAGTTTCTGGTCCTACGAGCTAGAGTTGTTTTATGGTAAAAATAGTCACTATTGCACTGCCATTGCCGTACACAGGACAAATAGCAATGGTGTGTGTTCCCAGCAAGTACAGTGTATTGGACTGAAGAGGATCTACTGTTCTTGTCAGGTTCCAAAGCAGAATTGAACTAGATATGGCCGTGTGTCTAGGAAGCACAGTTCTTTTGTTCTGAGAAAGCTCACTCTTCTGGACCTATAGGAAACACAGTAGAGTAGAAGAGTGCTCTTTTCTCAAAAGCAGAGTGTGTTTCTTGTAAGGCGAGCTAGCGTTTGTTTCCTAGTCCTAAATGGAGTTGAATCACTTGCAGTTTCTGGTCCTACGAACAAGAGTTGTTTTATGGTAAGGAAAGTCACTATTGTGCTCCCATTGCCATACACAGTGCAAATATCACTCGCGTCTGTTCCCAGCAAATACAGTGTATCGGATGAAGAGGAGCTACTCTTCTTGTCAGTTTCCTAAGCAGAGTTGAACTAGATATGGCCCGTGTTGAGGAAGCACAGTTCTTTTGTTCTGAGCAAGCTCACTGTTTGGACCCCATAGGATACACAGTAGAGTAGAAGAGTGCTCTTTTCTCTAAATCAGAGTGTGTTTCTAGTAAGGCAAGCTATCGTTTGTTTCGCAGTCCTAAATGGAGTTGAATATCATGCAGTTTCTGGTCCTACGAGCAAGAGTTGTTTTCTGGAAAGAAGAGTCACTATTGTGCTGCCATTGCCATACACAGGACAAATAGCACTGGCATCTGTTCGCAGCAAGTACAGTGTATTGGACTGAAGAGGAACTACAGTTCTTGTCAGTTTCCTAAGCAGAATTGAACTAGATATGGCCGTGTGTGTAGGAAGCACAGTTCTTTTGTTCTGAGCAAGCTCACTGTTCGGACCCCATAGGAAACACAGTAGATTAGAAGAGTGCTCTTTTCTCTAAAGCAGAGTGTGTTTCTTGTAAGGTGAGCTCGCGTTTGTTTCCCAGTCTTAAATGGAGTTGAGTCACAGGCAGTTTTTGGTCCTACGTGCAAGAGTTGTTTTCTGGTAAGAAGAGTCACTATTGCGCTCCAAATGCCATACACAGTGCAAATAACACTCGCGTCTGTTCCCAGCAAATACAGTGTATTGGACTGAATAGGAGGTACTGTTCTTGTCAGTTTCCTAAGCAGAGTTGAACTAGATATGGCCCGTGTGTACGAAGCACAGTTCTTTTGTTCTGAGCAAGCTCACTCTTCTAACCCTATAGGAAACACAGTAGAGTAGAAGAGTGCTCTTTTCTCTAAAGCAGAGTGTGTTTCTTTTAAGGCGAGCTAGCGTTTGTTTCCCAGTCCTAAATGGAGTTGAATCACATGCAGTTTCTGGTCCTATGAGCAAGAGTTGTTTTATGGTAAGAAGAGTCACTATTGCGCTGCCATTGCCATACACAGGACAAATAGCACTGGCGTCTGTTCCCAGAAAGTACAGTGTATTGGACTGAAGAGGATCTACTGTTCTTGTCAAGTTCCTAAGCAGAATGGAACTAGATATGGCCGTGTGTGTAGGAAGCACAGTTCTTTTGTTCAGAGCAAGCTCACTGTTCGGACCCCATAGGAAACACAGTAGTGTAGAAGAGTGCTCTTTTCTCAAAAGTAGAGTGTGTTTCTTGTAAGGCAAGCTAGCATTTGTTTCCCAGTCTTAAATGGAGTTGAATCACATGCAGTTTCTGTCCTACGATCAAGAGTTGTTTTCTGGTAAGGAAAGTCACTTTTGTGCTCCCATTGCCATACACAGTGCAAATAGCACTCGCGTCTGTTCCCAGCAAGGACAGTGTATCGGATGAAGAGGAGCTACTCTTCTTGTCAGTTTCCTAGGCAGAGTTGAACTAGATATGGCCCGTGAGTGGGAAGCACAGTTCTTTTGTTCTGAGCAAGCTCACTGTTCTGGCCCTATAGGAAAAACAGTAGAGTAGAAGAGTGCTCTTTTCTCAAAAGCAGAGTGTGTTTCTTGTAAGGTGAGCTAGCGTTTATTTCCCAGTCCTAAATGGAGTTGAATCACATGCGGTTTCTGGTTCTACGAGCAAGAGTTGTTTTATGGTAAGAATAGTCACTATTGCGCTGCCAATCCCGTACACAGGACAAATAGCACTGGCGTCTGTTCCCAGCAAGTACAGTGTATTGGAATGAAGAGGATCTACTATTCTTGTCAGGTTCCTAAGTAGAGTTGAACTAGATATGGCCCGTGTGTGTAGGAAGCATAGTTCTTTTGTTCTGAGCAAGCTCACTCTTCTGGCCCTATAGGAAACACAGTAGAGTAGAAGAGTGCTCTTTTCTCAAAAGCAGAGTGTGTTTCTTGTAAGGCGAGCTAGCGTTTGTTTCCTAGTCCTAAATGGAGTTGAATCACATGCAGTTTCTGGTTCTACGAACAAGAGTTGATTTCTGGTAAGGAAAGTCACTATTGCGCTCCCATTGCCATACACAGTGCAAATATCACTCGCGTCTGTTCCCAGCAAATACAGTGTATCGGATGAAGAGGAGCTACTCTTCTTGTCAGTTTCGTAAGCAGAGTTGAACTAGATATGGCCCGTGTGTGTAGGAAGCACAGTTCATTTTTTCTGAGCAAGCTCACTGTTTGGACACCATAGGAAACACAGTAGAGTAGAAGAGTGCTCTTTTCTCAAAAGCAGAGTGTATTTCATGTAAGGCGAGCTAGCATTTGTTTCCCAGTCCTAAATGGAGTTGAATCACATGCAGTTTCTGGTCCTACGAGCAACAGTTGTTTTCTAGTAAGTAAAGTCACTATTGCACTCTCATTGCCATACACAGTGCAAATAGCACTCGCGTCTGTTCCCAGCAAGTACAGTGTATCAGAATGAAGAGGAGCTATTGTACTTGTTAGTTTCCTAAGCAGAGTTGAACTAGATATGTCCCGTGTGGGAAGCACAGTTATTTTGTTCTGAGCAAGCTCACTGTTCTGGCCCTATAGGAAACACAGTAGAGTAGAAGAGTACTCTTTTCTCTAAAGCAGAGTATGTTTCTTGTAAGGCGAGCTAGTGTTTGTTTCCCAGTCCTAAATGGAGTTGAATCACATGCAGTTTCTGGTCCTACGAGCAAGAGTTGTTTTATGGTAAAAATAGTCACTATTGCACTGCCATTGCCGTACACAGGACAAATAGCAATGGCGTGTGTTCCCAGCAAGTACAGTGTATTGGATTGAAGAGGATCTACTGTTCTTGTCAGGTTCCAAAGCAGAATTGAACTAGATATGGCCGTGTGTCTAGGAAGCACAGTTCTTTTGTTCTGAGAAAGCTCACTCTTCTGGACCTATAGGAAACACAGTAGAGTAGAAGAGTGCTCTTTTCTCAAAAGCAGAGTGTGTTTCTTGTAAGGCGAGCTAGCGTTTGTTTCCCAGTCCTAAATGGAGTTGAATCCCTTGCAGTTTCTGGTCCTACGAACAAGAGTTGTTTTATGGTAAGGAAAGTCACTATTGCGCTCCCATTGCCATACACAGTGCAAATATCACTCGCGTCTGTTCCCAGCAAATACAGTGTATCGGATGAAGAGGAGCTACTCTTCTTGTCAATTTCCTAAGCAGAGTTGAACTAGATATGGCCCGTGTGTGTAGGAAGCACAGTTCTTTTGTTTTGAGCAAGCTCACTGTTCGGACCCCATAGGAAACACAGTAGAGTAGAAGAGTGCTCGTTTCTCAAAAGCAGAGTGTGTTTCTTGTAAGGCGAGCTGGCATTTGTATCCCAGTCTTAAATGGAGTTGAATATCATGCAGTTTCTGGTCCTACGAGCAAGAGTTGTTTTCTGGAAAGAAGAGTCACTATTGTGCTGCCATTGCCATACACAGGGCAAATAGCACAGGCGTCTCTTCCCAGCATGTACAGTGTATTGGACTGAAGAGGATCTACTGTTTTTGTCAGCTTCCTAAGCAGAATTGAACTAGATATGGCAGTGTGTGTAGGAAGCACAGTTCTTTTGTTCTGAGCAAGCTCACTGTTCGGACCCCATAGGAAACACAGTAGAGTAGAAGAGTGCTCTTTTCTCAAAAGCATAGTGTGTTTCTTGCAAGGCGAGCTCGCGTTTTTTCCCAGTCCTAAATGGAGTTGAATCCCATGAAGTTTCTGGTCCTACGAGCAAGAGTTGTTTTCTGGTAAGAAGAGTCACTATTGTTCTCCCATTGTCATACACAGGGCAAATAGCACGGGCGTCTGATCCCTGCATGTAAAGTGTATTGGACTGAAGAGGATCTACTCTTCTTGTCAGTTTCCTAAGCAGAGTTGAACTAGATATGGCCCGTGTGTGTAGGAAGCACAGTTCTTTTGTTCTGAGCAAGCTCACTGTTCTGGCCCTATAAGAAACACAGTAGAGTAGAAGAGTGCTCTTTTCTCAAAAGCAGAGTGTGTTTCTTCTAAGGCGAGCTATGGTTTGTTTCTCAGTCCTAAATGGAGTTGAATCACATGCAGTTTCTGGTCCTACAGGCAAGAGTTGTTTTCTGGTGGGAAGAGTCACTATTGAGCTCCCATTGTCATACACAGTGCAAATAGCTCTCGCCTCTGCTCCCAGCAAGTACATTGTATTAGACACAAGAGGAGCTACTGTTCTTGTCAGTTTCCTATGCAGAGTTGAACTAGATATGGCCCGTGTGTGTAGGAAGCACAGTTCTTTTGTTCTGAGCAAGCTCACTGTTCTGAACCTATAGGAAACACAGTAGAGTAGAAGAGTGCTCTTTTCTCAAAAGCAGAGTGTGTTTCTTGTAAGGGTAGCTAGTGTTTGTTTCCCAGTGAGAAATGAAGTTGAATCCCATGCAGTTTCTGGTCCTACGTGCAAGAGTTGTTTTCTGGTAAGAAGAGTCACTATTGCGCTCTCATTGCCATACACAGTGCAAATAGCACTCGCGTCTGCTCCTAGCAAGTACAGTGTATTGGACTGAAGAGGAGCTACTTTTCTTGTCAGTTTCCTAAGCAGAGTTGAACTAGATATGGCCCGTGTGTAGGAAGCAGAGTTCTTTTGTTCTGAGCAAGCTCACTGTTCTGGCCCTTTAGGAAACACAGTAGAGTAGAAGAATGCTCTTTTCTCAAAAGCAGAGTGTGTTTCTTGTAAGGGGAGCTAGCGTTTGTTTCCCAGTCCTACATGGAATTGAATCACATGCAGTTTCTGGTCCTAATAGCATGAGTTGTTTTCTGGTAAGGAAAGTCACTATGGTGCTCCCTTTGCCATAAACAGTGCAAATAGCACTCGCGTCTGCTCCCAGCAAGTACAGTGTATTGGACTGAAGAGGAGCTACTGTTCTTGTCAGTTTACGAAGCAGAGTTGAACTAGATATGGCCCATGTGTGTAGGAAGCACAGTTCTTTTGTTCTGAGCAACTCACTGTGTGGACCCCATAGGAAACACAGTAGAGTAGGCGAGTGCTCTTTTCTCAAAAGCAGAGTCTGTTTCTTGTAAGGCTTGCTAGTGTTTGTTTCCCAGTCAGAAACAGAGTTGAATCACACGCAGTTTCTGGTCCTACGAGCAAGAGTTGTTTTCTGGTAAGCAGAGTCACTATTGCGCTCCCATTGCCATACACAGTGCAAATAGCACTCGCGTCTGCTCCCAGCAAGTACAGTGTATTGGACTGAAGAGGAGCTACTGTTCTTGTCAGTTTCCTTAGCAGAGTTGAACTAGATGTGGCCCGTTTGTGTAGGAAACACAGTTCTTTTGTTCTGAGCAAGCTCACTGTTCTGACCCTATAGGGAACACTGTAGAGTAGAAGAGTGCTCTTTTCTCAAAAGCAGAGTGTGTTTCTTGTAAAGGAAGGTAGCCTTTGTTTCCCAGTTTTAAATGGAGTTGAATCACATGCAGTTTCTGGTCCTACGAGCAAGAGTTGTTTTCTGGTAAGGAAAGTAACTATTGCGCTTCCTTAGCCACACACAGTGCAAATAGCACTCGCGTATGTTCACAGCAAGTACAGTGTATTGGAAAGAAGAGGATATACTGTTCTTGTCATTTTTCTAAGCAGAGTGGAACTAGATATGACCCGTGTGTGTAGGTAGCACAGTTCTTTTTTCTGAGCAAGCTCACTGTTCTGGCCCTATAAGAAACACAATAGAGTAGAAGAGTGCTCTTTTCTCAAAAGCAGAGTGTGTTTCTTCTAAGGCGAGCTATGGTTTGTTTCCCAGTCCTAAATGGAGTTGAATCACATGCAGTTTCTGGTCCTATATGCAAGAGTTGTTTTCTGGTGGTAAGAGTCACTATTGAGCTGCCATTGTCATACACAGTGCAAATAGCTCTCGCGTCTGCTCCCAGCAAGTACATTGTATTAGACAGAATAGGAGCTAATGTACTTGTCAGTTTCCTATGCAGAGTTGAACTAGATATGGCCCGTGTGTGTAGGAAGCACAGTTCTTTTGTTCTGAGCAAGCTCACTGTTCTGAACCTATAGGAAACACAGTAGAGTAGAAGAGTGCTCTTTTCTCAAAAGCAGAGTGTGTTTCTTGTAAGGCTAGCTAGTGTTTGTTTCCTAGTGAGAAATGAAGTTGAATCCCATGCAGTTTCTGGTCCTACGAGCAAGAGTTGTTTTCTGGTAAGAAGAGTCACTATTGCGCTCCCATTGCCGTACACAGTGCAAATAGCACTCACGTCTGCTCCTAGCAAGTACAGTGTATTGGACTGAAGAGGAGCTACTGTTCTTGTCAGTTTCATAAACAGAGTTGAACTAGATATGGCCCATGTGTGTAGGAATCACAGTTCTTTTGTTCTGAGCAAGCTCACTGTTCTGGCCTTATAGGAAACACAGTAGAGTAGAAGAGTGCTCTTTTCTCAAAAGCAGAGTGTGTTTCTTGTAAGGCTAGCTAGTGTTTGTTTCCCAGTCAGAAACGGAGTTGAATCCCATGCAGTTTCTGGTCCTATGAGCAAGAGTTGTTTTCTGGTAAGAAGAGTCACTATTGCGCTCCCATTGCCATACACAGTGCAAATAGCACTCGTGTCTGCTCCCAGCAAGTACAGTGTATTGGACTGAAGAGGAG
This sequence comes from Peromyscus eremicus, assembly GCF_949786415.1. Taxonomy (NCBI): domain Eukaryota; kingdom Metazoa; phylum Chordata; class Mammalia; order Rodentia; family Cricetidae; genus Peromyscus; species Peromyscus eremicus. Next base: position 8,583 of record NW_026735983.1, read on the forward strand.
ATACTGTTCTTCTCAGTTTCCTAAGCAGAGTTGAAGTATATATGGCCCGTGTGTGTAGGAAGCACAGTTCTTTTTTTCTGAGCAAGCTCACTGTTCGGACACCATAGGAAACACAGTAGAGTAGAAGAGTGCTCTTTTCTCAAAAGCAGAGTGTGTTTCTTGTAAGGCGAGCTAGCATTCGTTTCCCAGTCATAAATGGAGTTGAATCCCATGCAGTTTCTGGTCCTACGAGCAAGAGTTGTTTTCTGGTAAGAAGAGTCACAATTACGGTCCCATTGTCATACACAGGGCAAATAGCACGGGTGTCTGTTCCCAGCATGTACAGTGTATTGGACTGAGGAGGATCTACTCTTCTTGTCAGTTTCCTAAGCAGAGTTGAACTAGATATGGACCGTGTGTGTAGCAAGCACAGTTCTTTTGTTCTAAGCAAGCTCACTGCTCTGAACCTATAGGAAACACAGTAGAATAGAAGAGTGCTCTTTTCTCAAAAGCAGAGTGTGTTTCTTGTAAGGCTAGCTAGTGTTTGTTTCCCAGTCAGAAACGGAGTTGAATCCCATGCAGTTTCTGGTCCTATGAGCAAGAGTTGTTTTCTGGTAAGAAGAGTCACTATTGAGCTCCCAATGTCAGATACAGTGCACATAGCACTCGCTTCTGCTCCCAGCAAGTACAGTGTATTGGACTGAAGAGGAGCTACTGTTCTTGTCAGTTTCCTATGCAGAGTTGAACTACATATGGCCCGTGTGTGTAGGAAGCACAGTTCTTTTGTTCTGAGCAAGCTCACTGTTCAGACCCCATAGGAAACACAGTAGAGTAGAAGAGTACTCTTTTCTCAAAAGCAGAGTGTATTTATTTTAAGGCGAGCTATCGTTTGTTTCCCAGTCCAAAATGGAGTAGAATCCCATGCAGTTTTTGGTCCTACGAGTAAGAGTTGTTTTCTGGTAAGGAAAGTAACTATTGTGCTCCTTTAGCCACACACAGTGCAAATTGCACTCGCGTCTGCTCCCAGCAAGTACAGTGTATTGGAAAGGAGAGGAGCTACTGTTCTTGTCAGTTTCCTAAGCAGAGTTGAACTAGATATGACACGTGTGTGTAGTAAGCACAGTTCTTTTTTTCTAAGCAAGCTCACTGTTCGGACCCCATAGGAAACACAGTAGAGTAGAAGAGTGCTCTTTTCTCAAAAGCAGAGTGTGTTTCTTTTAAGGCGAGCTAGCGTTCGTTTCAAAGTCATAAATGGAGTTGAATCCCATGCAGTTTCTGGTCCTATGAGCAAGAGTTGTTTTCTTTTAAGAAGAGTCACTATTACGCTCCCATTTTCATACACAGGGCAAATAGCAATGGCGTCTGTTCCCAGCATGTACAGTGTATTGGACTGAAGAGGATCTACTGTTTTTGTCAGGTTCCTAAGCAGAATTGAACTAGATATGGCCGTGTATGTAGGAAGCACAGTTCTTTTGTTCTGAGCAAGCTCACTGTTCATACCACATAGGAAACACCGTGAAGTAGAAGAGTGCTCTTTTCTCAAAAGCAGAGTGTGTTTCTTGTAAGGCGAGCTAGCATTTGTTTCCCAGTCCTAAATGGCGTTGTATCACATGCAGTTTGTAGTCCTATGAGCAAGAGTTGTTTTCTGGTAAGGAAAGTCACTATTGCGCTCTCATTGCCATACACAGTTCAAATAGCACTCGCGTCTGTTCCCAGCAAGTACAGTGTATTGGAATGAATAGGAGCTACTGTTCTTGTCAGTTTCCTGAGCAGAGTTGAACTAAATATGGCCCTTGTGTAGGAAGCACAGTTCTTTTGTTCTGAGCAAGCTCACTGTTCTGGCCCTATAGGAAACACAGTAGAGTAGAAGAGTGCTATTTTCTCTAAAGCAGAGTGTGTTTTTTGTAAGGCGAGCTCGCGTTTGTTTCCCAGTCCTAAATGGAGTTGAGTCACATGCAGTTTTTGGTCCTACGAGAAAGAGTTGTTTTCTGTAAGAAGAGTCACTATTGTGCTCCAATTGCCATACACAGTGCAAATAGCACTCGCATCTGTGCCCAGCAAGTACAGTGTATTGGACTGAATAGGAGCTACTGTTCTTGTCAGTTTCCTAAGCAGAGTTGAACTAGATATGGTCCATGTGTGTAGGAAGCACAGTTCTTTTGTTCTGAGCAAGCTCAGTGTTTGGACCCCATAGGAAACACCGTAGAGTAGAAGAGTGCTCTTTTCTCAAAAGCAGAGTGTGTTTCTTGTAAGGCGAGCTAGTGTTTGTTTCCCAGTCAGAAACGGAGTTGAATCCCACGCAGTTTCTGGTCCTGCAAGCAAGAGTTGTTTTCTCGTAAGAAGAGTCACTATTGCGTTCCCTTGCCATACACATTGCAAATAGCACTCGCGTCTGTTCCCAGCAAGTACAGTGTATTGGATTGAAGAGGAGCTACTGTTCTTGTCAGTTTTCTAAGCAGAGTTGAACTAGATATGGCCCGTGTGTGTAGGAAGCACACTTCTTTTGTTCTGAGCAAGCTCACTGTTCTGGCTCTATAGGAAACACAGTAGAGTAGAAGAGTGCTCTTTTCTCAAAAGCAGAGTGTGTTTCTTGTAGGGTGAGCTAGAGTTTGTTTCCCAGTCCTAAATGGATTTGAATTCCATGAAGTTTCTGGTACTACGAGCAAGAGTTGTTTTCTGGTAAGGAAAGTCACTATTGTGCTCCCTTTGCCATACACAGTGCAAATAGCACTCGCGTCTGTTCCAAGCAGGTACACTGAATTGGACTGAAGAGGAGCTAATGTTCTTGTCAGTTTCCTAAGAAGAGTTGAACTAGATATGGTCCGTGTGTGTAGGAAGCACAGTTCTATTGTTCTGAGCAAGCTCACTGTTCTGGCCCTATAGGAAACACAGTAGAGTAGAAGAGTGCTCTTTTCTGAAAAGCAGAGTGTGTTTCTTGTAAGGCTAGCTAGTGTTTGTTTCCCAGTCAGAAACGAAGTTGAATCCCATGCAGTTTCTGGTCCTACGAGCAAGAGTTGTTTTCTGGTAAGAAGAGTCACTATTGCGCTCCCATTGCCATACACAGTGCAAATAGCACTCGTGTCTGCTCCCAGCAAGTACAGTGTATTGGACTGAAGAGGAGATACTGTTCTTGTCAGTTTCCTAAGCAGAGTTGAACTAGATATGGCCCGTGTGTGTAGGAAGCACAGTTCTTTTTTTCTGATCAAGCTCACTGTTCGGACACCATAGGAAACACAGTAGAGTAGAAGAGTGCTCTTTTCTCAAAAGCAGAGTGTGTTTCTTGTAAGGCGAGCTAGCATTCTTTTCCCAGTCATAAATGGAGTTGAATCCCATGCAGTTTCCGGTCCTACGAGCAAGAGTTGTTTTCTGGTAAGAAGAGTCACAATTACGCTCCCATTGTCATACACAGGGCAAATAGCACGGGTGTCTGTTCCCAGCACGTACAGTGTATTGGACTGAGGAGGATCTACTGTTCTTGTCAGTTTCCTAAGCAGAGTTGAACTAGATATGGCCCGTGTGTGTAGGAAGCACAGTTCTTTTGTTCTAAGCAAGCTCACTCTTCTGGCCTTATAGGATACACAGTAGAGTAGAAGAGTGCTCTTTTCTCAAAAGCAGAGTGTGTTTCTTGTAAGGCTAGCTAGTGTTTGTTTCCCAGTCAGAAACGAAGTTGAATCCCATGCAGTTTCTGGTCCTACGAGCATGAGTTGTTTTCTGGTAAGAAGAGTCACTATTGTGCTCCCATTGCCATACACAGTGCAAATAGCACTCGCGTCTGTTCCCAGCAAGTACAGTGTATTGGACAGAAGAGGAGATAGTGTTCTTGTCAGTTTTCTAACCAGAGTTGAACTAGATATGACCCGTGTGTGTAGGAAGCACAGTTCTTTTGTTCTGAGCAAGCTCACTGTTCGGACCCCATAGGAAACACAGTAGAGTAGAAGAGTGCTCTTTTCTCAAAAGCAGAGTGTATTTATTTTAAGGCGAGCTAGCGTTTGTTTCCCAGTCCAAAATGGAGTTGAATCACATGCAGTTTTTGGTCCTACGAGTAAGAGTTGTTTTCTGGTAAGGAAAGTAACTATTGTGCTCCTTTAGCCACACACAGTGCAAATAGCACTCGCGTCTGCTCCCAGCAAGTACAGTGTATTGGAAAGGAGAGGAGCTACTGTTCTTGTCAGTTTCCTAAGCAGATTTGAACTAGATATGACACGTGTGTGTAGTAAACACAGTTCTTTTTTTCTAAGCAAGCTCACTGTTCGGACCCCATAGGAAACACAGTAGAGTAGAAGAGTGCTCTTTTCTCAAAAGCAGAGTGTGTTTCTTTTAAGGCGAGCTAGCGTTCGTTTCAAAGTCATAAATGGAGTTGAATCCCATGCAGTTTCTGGTCCTATGAGCAAGAGTTGTTTTCTTTTAAGAAGAGTCACTATTACGCTCCCATTTTCATACACAGGGCAAATAGCAATGGCGTCTGTTCCCAGCATGTACAGTGTATTGGACTGAAGAGGATCTACTGTTTTTGTCAGGTTCCTAAGCAGAATTGAACTTGATATGGCCGTGTATGTAGGAAGCACAGTTCTTTTGTTCTGAGCAAGCTCACTGTTCATACCACATAGGAAACACCGTAGAGTAGAAGAGTGCTCTTTTCTCAAAAGCAGAGTGTGTTTCTTGTAAGGCGAGCTAGCATTTGTTTCCCAGTCCTAAATGGCGTTGTATCACATGCAGTTTGTAGTCCTATGAGCAAGAGTTGTTTTCTGTAAGAAGAGTCACTATTGTGCTCCAATTGCCATACACAGTGCAAATAGCACTCGCATCTGTGCCCAGCAAGTACAGTGTATTGGATTGAATAGGAGCTACTGTTCTTGTCAGTTTCCTAAGCAGAGTTGAACTAGATATGGTCCATGTGTGTAGGAAGCACAGTTCTTTTGTTCTGAGCAAGCTCAGTGTTTGGACCCCATAGGAAACACCGTAGAGTAGAAGAGTGCTCTTTTCTCAAAAGCAGAGTGTGTTTCTTGTAAGGCGAGCTAGTGTTTGTTTCCCAGTCAGAAACGGAGTTGAATCCCACGGAGTTTCTGGTCCTGCAAGCAAGAGTTGTTTTCTCGTAAGAAGAGTCACTATTGCGTTCCCTTGCCATACACATTGCAAATAGCACTCGCGTCTGTTCCCAGCAAGTACAGTGTATTGGACTGAAGAGGAGCTACTGTTCTTGTCAGTTTTCTAAGCAGAGTTGAACTAGATATGGCCCGTGTGTGTAGGAAGCACAGTTCTTTTGTTCTGAGCAAGCTCACTGTTCTGGCTCTATAGGAAACACAGTAGAGTAGAAGAGTGCTCTTTTCTCAAAAGCAGAGTGTGTTTCTTGTAGGGTGAGCTAGAGTTTGTTTCCCAGTCCTAAATGGATTTGAATCACATGCAGTTTCTGGTACTACGAGCAAGAGTTGTTTTCTGGTAAGGAAAGTCACTATTGCACTCTCATTGCCATACACAGTTCAAATAGCACTCGCGTCTGTTCCCAGCAAGTACAGTGTATTTGAATGAATAGGAGCTACTGTTCTTGTCAGTTTCCTGAGCAGAGTTGAACTAAATATGGCCCTTGTGTAGGAAGCACAGTTCTTTTGTTCTGAGCAAGCTCACTGTTCTGGCCCTATAGGAAACACAGTAGAGTAGAAGAGTGCTATTTTCTCTAAAGCAGAGTGTGTTTTTTGTAAGGCGAGCTCGCGTTTGTTTCCCAGTCCTAAATGGAGTTGAGTCACATGCAGTTTTTGGTCCTACGAGCAAGAGTTGTTTTCTGTAAGAAGAGTCACTATTGTGCTCCAATTGCCATACACAGTGCAAATAGCACTCGCATCTGTGCCCAGCAAGTACAGTGTATTGGACTGAATAGGAGCTACTGTTCTTGTCAGTTTCCTAAGCAGAGTTGAACTAGATATGGTCCATGTGTGTAGGAAGCACAGTTCTTTTGTTCTGAGCAAGCTCAGTGTTTGGACCCCATAGGAAACACCGTAGAGTAGAAGAGTGCTCTTTTCTCAAAAGCAGAGTGTGTTTCTTGTAAGGCGAGCTAGTGTTTGTTTCCCAGTCAGAAACGGAGTTGAATCCCACGCAGTTTCTGGTCCTGCAAGCAAGAGTTGTTTTCTCGTAAGAAGAGTCACTATTGCGTTCCCTTGCCATACACATTGCAAATAGCACTCGCGTCTGTTCCCAGCAAGTACAGTGTATTGGACTGAAGAGGAGCTACTGTTCTTGTCAGTTTTCTAAGCAGAGTTGAACTAGATATGGCCCGTGTGTGTAGGAAGCACAGTTCTTTTGTTCTGAGCAAGCTCACTGTTCTGGCTCTATAGGAAACACAGTAGAGTAGAAGAGTGCTCTTTTCTCAAAAGCAGAGTGTGTTTCTTGTAGGGTGAGCTAGAGTTTGTTTCCCAGTCCTAAATGGATTTGAATCACATGCAGTTTCTGGTACTACGAGCAAGAGTTGTTTTCTGGTAAGGAAAGTCACTATTGTGCTCCCTTTGCCATACACAGTGCAAATAGCACTCGCGTCTGTTCCAAGCAGGTACAGTGTATTGGACTGAAGAGGAGCTAATGTTCTTGTCAGTTTCCTAAGAAGAGTTGAACTAGATATGGTCCGTGTGTGTAGGAAGCACAGTCTATTGTTCTGAGGAAGCTCACTGTTCTGGCCCTATAGGAAACACAGTAGAGTAGAAGAGTGCTCTTTTCTGAGAAGCAGAGTGTGTTTCTTGTAAGGCTAGCTAGTGTTTGATTCCCAGTCAGAAACGAAGTTGAATCCCATGCAGTTTCTGGTCCTACGAGCAAGAGTTGTTTTCTGGTAAGAAGAGTCACTATTGCACTCCCATTGCCATACACAGTGCAAATAGCACTCGTGTCTGCTCCCAGCAAGTACAGTGTATTGGACTGAAGAGGAGATACTGTTCTTGTCAGTTTCCTAAGCAGAGTTGAACTAGATATGGCCCGTGTGTGTAGGAAGCACAGTTCTTTTTTTCTGATCAAGCTCAATGTTCGGACACCATAGGAAACACAGTAGAGTAGAAGAGTGCTCTTTTCTCAAAAGCAGAGTGTGTTTCTTTTAAGGCGAGCTAGCATTCTTTTCCCAGTCATAAATGGAGTTGAATCCCATGCAGTTTCCAGTCCTACGAGCAAGAGTTGTTTTCTGGTAAGAAGAGTCACAATTACGCTCCCATTGTCATACACAGGGCAAATAGCACGGGTGTCTGTTCCCAGCACGTACAGTGTATTGGACTGAGGAGGATCTACTGTTCTTGTCAGTTTCCTAAGCAGAGTTGAACTAGATATGGCCCGTGTGTGTAGGAAGCACAGTTCTTTTGTTCTAAGCAAGCTCACTCTTCTGGCCTTATAGGATACACAGTAGAGTAGAAGAGTGCTCTTTTCTCAAAAGCAGAGTGTGTTTCTTGTAAGGCTAGCTAGTGTTTGTTTCCCAGTCAGAAACGAAGTTGAATCCCATGCAGTTTCTGGTCCTACGAGCATGAGTTGTTTTCTGGTAAGAAGAGTCACTATTGTGCTCCCATTGCCATACACAGTGCAAATAGCACTCGCGTCTGTTCCCAGCAAGTACAGTGTATTGGACAGAAGAGGAGATAGTGTTCTTGTCAGTTTTCTAACCAGAGTTGAACTAGATATGACCCGTGTGTGTAGGAAGCACAGTTCTTTTGTTCTGAGCAAGCTCACTGTTCGGACCCCATAGGAAACACAGTAGAGTAGAAGAGTGCTCTTTTCTCAAAAGCAGAGTGTATTTATTTTAAGGCGAGCTAGCGTTTGTTTCCCAGTCCAAAATGGAGTTGAATCACATGCAGTTTTTGGTCCTACGAGTAAGAGTTGTTTTCTGGTAAGGAAAGTAACTATTGTGCTCCTTTAGCCACACACAGTGCAAATAGCACTCGCGTCTGCTCCCAGCAAGTACAGTGTATTGGAAAGGAGAGGAGCTACTGTTCTTGTCAGTTTCCTAAGCAGATTTGAACTAGATATGACACGTGTGTGTAGTAAACACAGTTCTTTTTTTCTAAGCAAGCTCACTGTTCGGACCCCATAGGAAACACAGTAGAGTAGAAGAGTGCTCTTTTCTCAAAAGCAGAGTGTGTTTCTTTTAAGGCGAGCTAGCGTTCGTTTCAAAGTCATAAATGGAGTTGAATCCCATGCAGTTTCTGGTCCTATGAGCAAGAGTTGTTTTCTTTTAAGAAGAGTCACTATTACGCTCCCATTTTCATACACAGGGCAAATAGCAATGGCGTCTGTTCCCAGCATGTACAGTGTATTGGACTGAAGAGGATCTACTGTTTTTGTCAGGTTCCTAAGCAGAATTGAACTTGATATGGCCGTGTATGTAGGAAGCACAGTTCTTTTGTTCTGAGCAAGCTCACTGTTCATACCACATAGGAAACACCGTAGAGTAGAAGAGTGCTCTTTTCTCAAAAGCAGAGTGTGTTTCTTGTAAGGCGAGCTAGCATTTGTTTCCCAGTCCTAAATGGCGTTGTATCACATGCAGTTTGTAGTCCTATGAGCAAGAGTTGTTTTCTGGTAAGGAAAGTCACTATTGGGCTCTCATTGCCATACACAGTTCAAATAGCACTCGCGTCTGTTCCCAGCAAGTACAGTGTATTGGAATGAATAGGAGCTACTGTTCTTGTCAGTTTCCTGAGCAGAGTTGAACTAAATATGGCCCTTGTGTAGGAAGCACAGTTCTTTTGTTCTGAGCAAGCTCACTGTTCTGGCCCTATAGGAAACACAGTAGAGTAGAAGAGTGCTATTTTCTCTAAGGCAGAGTGTTTTTTTTGTAAGGCGAGCTCGCGTTTGTTTCCCAGTCCTAAATGGAGTTGAGTCACATGTAGTTTTTGGTCCTACGAGCAAGAGTTGTTTTCTGTAAGAAGAGTCACTATTGTGCTCCAATTGCCATACACAGTGCAAATAGCACTCGCATCTGTGCCCAGCAAGTACAGTGTATTGGACTGAATAGGAGCTACTGTTCTTGTCAGTTTCCTAAGCAGAGTTGAACTAGATATGGTCCATGTGTGTAGGAAGCACAGTTCTTTTGTTCTGAGCAAGCTCAGTGTTTGGACCCCATAGGAAACACCGTAGAGTAGAAGAGTGCTCTTTTCTCAAAAGCAGAGTGTGTTTCTTGTAAGGCGAGCTAGTGTTTGTTTCCCAGTCAGAAACGGAGTTGAATCCCACGCAGTTTCTGGTCCTGCAAGCAAGAGTTGTTTTCTCGTAAGAAGAGTCACTATTGCGTTCCCTTGCCATACACATTGCAAATAGCACTCGCATCTGTTCCCAGCAAGTACAGTGTATTGGACTGAAGAGGAGCTACTGTTCTTGTCAGTTTTCTAAGCAGAGTTGAACTAGATATGGCCCGTGTGTGTAGGAAGCACAGTTCTTTTGTTCTGAGCAAGCTCACTGTTCTGGCTCTATAGGAAACACAGTAGAGTAGAAGAGTGCTCTTTTCTCAAAAGCAGAGTGTGTTTCTTGTAGGGTGAGCTAGAGTTTGTTTCCCAGTCCTAAATGGATTTGAATCACATGCAGTTTCTGGTACTACGAGCAAGAGTTGTTTTCTGGTAAGGAAAGTCACTATTGTGCTCCCTTTGCCATACACAGTGCAAATAGCACTCGCGTATGTTCCAAGCAGGTACAGTGTATTGGACTGAAGAGGAGCTAATGTTCTTGTCAGTTTCCTAAGAAGAGTTGAACTAGATATGGTCCGTGTGTGTGGGAAGCACAGTTCTATTGTTCTGAGCAAGCTCACTGTTCTGGCCCTATAGGAAACACAGTAGAGTAGAAGAGTGCTCTTTTCTGAAAAGCAGAGTGTGTTTCTTGTAAGGCTAGCTAGTGTTTGTTTCCCAGTCAGAAACGAAGTTGAATCCCATGCAGTTTCTGGTCCTACGAGCAAGAGTTGTTTTCTGGTAAGAAGAGTCACTATTGCGCTCCCATTGCCATACACAGTGCAAATAGCACTCGTGTCTGCTCTCAGCAAGTACAGTGTATTGGACTGAAGAGGAGATACTGTTCTTGTCAGTTTCCTAAGCAGAGTTGAACTAGATATGGCCCGTGTGTGTAGGAAGCACAGTTCTTTTTTTCTGATCAAGCTCACTGTTCGGACACCATAGGAAACACAGTAGAGTAGAAGAGTGCTCTTTTCTCAAAAGCAGAATGTGTTTCTTGTAAGGCGAGCTAGCATTCTTTTCCCAGTCATAAATGGAGTTGAATCCCATGCAGTTTCCAGTCCTACGAGCAAGAGTTGTTTTCTGGTAAGAAGAGTCACAATTACGCTCCCATTGTCATACACAGGGCAAATAGCAAGGGTGTCTGTTCCCAGCACGTACAGTGTATTGGACTGAGGAGGATCTACTGCTCTTGTCAGTTTCCTAAGCAGAGTTGAACTAGATATGGCCCGTGTGTGTAGGAAGCACAGTTCTTTTGTTCTAAGCAAGCTCACTCTTCTGGCCTTATAGGATACACAGTAGAGTAGAAGAGTGCTCTTTTCTCAAAAGCAGAGTGTGTTTCTTGTAAGGCTAGCTAGTGTTTGTTTCCCAGTCAGAAACGAAGTTGAATCCCATGCAGTTTCTGGTCCTACGAGCATGAGTTGTTTTCTGGTAAGAAGAGTCACTATTGCGCTCCCATTGCCATACACAGTGCAAATAGCACTCGCGTCTGTTCCCAGCAAGTACAGTGTATTGGACAGAAGAGGAGATAGTGTTCTTGTCAGTTTTCTAACCAGAGTTGAACTAGATATGACCCGTGTGTGTAGGAAGCACAGTTCTTTTGTTCTGAGCAAGCTCACTGTTCGGACCCCATAGGAAACACAGTAGAGTAGAAGAGTGCTCTTTTCTCAAAAGCAGAGTGTGTTTCTTTTAAGGCGAGCTAGCATTTGTTTCCCAGTCCTAAATGGCGTTTAATAACATGCAGTTTGTGGTCCTATGAGCAAGAGTTGTGTTCTGGTAAGGAAAGTCACTATTGTGCTCTCATTGCCATACACAGTGCAAATAGCACTCGCTTCTGTTCCCAGCAAGTACAGTGTATTGGACTGAAGAGGATCTACTGTTCTTGTCAGGTTCCTAAGCAGAGTTGAACTAGATATGGCCCGTGTGTGTAGGAAGCACAGTTCTTTTTTTCTGAGCAAGCTCACTGTTCGGACACCATAGGAAACACAGTAGAGTAGAAGAGTGCTCTTTTCTCAAAAGCAGAGTGTATTTCTTGTAAGGCGAGCTAGCATTCTTTTCCCAGTCATAAATGGAGTTGAATCCCATGCAGTTTCCAGTCTACGAGCAAGAGTTGTTTTCTGGTAAGAAGAGTCACAATTACGCTCCCATTGTCATACACAGGGCAAATAGCACGGGTGTCTGTTCCCAGCATGTACAGTGTATTGGACTGAGGAGGATCTACTGTTCTTGTCAGTTTCCTAAGCAGAGTTGAACTAGATATGGCCCGTGTGTGTAGGAAGCACAGTTCTTTTGTTCTAAGCAAGCTCACTCTTCTGGCCTTATAGGAAACACAGTAGAGTAGAAGAGTGCTCTTTTCTCAAAAGCAGAGTGTGTTTCTTGTAAGGCTAGCTAGTGTTTGTTTCCCAGTCAGAAACGAAGTTGAATCCCATGCAGTTTCTGGTCCTACGATCATGAGTTGTTTTCTGGTAAGAAGAGTCACTATTGCGCTCCCATTGCCATACACAGTGCAAATAGCACTCGCGTCTGTTCCCAGCAAGTACAGTGTATTGGACAGAAGAGGAGATAGTGTTCTTGTCAGTTTCCTAACCAGAGTTGAACTAGATATGGCCCATGTGTGTAGGAAGCACAGTTCTTTTGTTCTGAGCAAGCTCACTGTTCTGACCACATAGGAAACACAGTAGAGTAGAAGAGTGTTCTTTTCTCAAAAGCAGAGTGTGTTTCTTTTAAGGCGAGCTAGCATTTGTTTCCCAGTCCTAAATGGTGTTGAATAACATGCAGTTTGTGGTCCTATGAGCAAGAGTTGTGCTCTGGTAAGGAAAGTCACTATTGTGCTCTCATTGCCATACACAGTGCAAATAGCACTCGCTTCTGTTCCCAGCAAGTACAGTGTATTGGACTGAAGAGGATCTACTGTTCTTGTCAGGTTCCTAAGCAGAGTTGAACTAGATATGGCCCGTGTGTGTAGGAAGCACAGTTCTTATGTTCTGAGCAAGCTCACTGTTCTGGCCCTATAGGAAACACAGTAGAGTAGAAGAGTGCTCTTTTCTCTAAAGCAGAGTGTATTTCTTGTAAGGTGAGCTCGCGTTTGTTTCCCAGTCCTAAATGGAGTTGAGTCACAGGCAGTTTTTGGTCCTAGGAGCAAGAGTTGTTTTATGGTAAGAAGAGTCACTATTGCGCTGCCATTGTCATCCACAGGACAAATAGCACTGGCGTCTGTTCCCAGCAGGTACAGTGTATTGGACTGAAGAGGATCTACTGTTCTTGTCAGGTTCCTAAGCAGAATTGAACTAGACATGGCCGTGTGTGTAGGAAGCACAGTTCTTTTGTTCTGAGCAAGCTCACTGTTCAGACCACATAGGAAACACCATAGAGTAGAAGAGTGCTCTTTTCTCAAAATCAGAGTGTGTTTCTTGTAAGGCGAGCTAGCATTTGTTTCCCAGTCCTAAATGGCGTTGTATCACATGCAGTTTGTAGTCCTATGAGCAAGAGTTGTTTTCTGGTAAGGAAAGTCACTATTGCGCTCTCATTGCCATACACAGTTCAAATAGCACTCGCGTTTGTTCCCAGCAAGTACAGTGTATTGGACTGAAGAGGATCTACTGTTCTTGTCAGGTTCCTAAGCAGAGTTGAACTAGATATGGCCGGTGTGTGTAGGAAGCACAGTTATTATGTTCTGAGCAATCTCACTGTTCTGGCTCTATAGGAAACACAGTAGAGTAGAAGAGTGCTCTTTTCTCTAAAGTAGAGTGTATTTCTTGTAAGGCGAGCTCGCATTTGTTTCCCAGTCCTAAATAGAGTTGAGTCACAGGCAGTTTCTGGTCCTATGAGCTAGAGTTGTTTTCTTTTAAGAAGAGTCACTATTACGCTCCCATTTTCATACACAGGGCAAGTAGCAATGGCGTCTGTTCCCAGCATGTACAGTGTATTGGACTGAAGAGGATCTACTGTTCTTGTCAGTTTCCTAAGCAGAGTTGAAGTAGATATGGCCCGTGTGTGTAGGAAGCACAGTTCTTTTGTTCTGAGCAAGCTCGCTGTTCGGACCACATAGGAAACACAGTAGAGTAGGCGAGTGCTCTTTTCTCAAAAGCAGAGTGTGTTTCTTGTAAGGCTAGCTAGTGTTTGTTTCCCAGTCAGAAACAGAGTTGAATCACACGCAGTTTCTGGTCCTACGAGCAAGAGTTGTTTTCCTTTAAGAAGAGTCACTACTGAGATCCCATTGCCATACACAGGACAAATAGCACTGGCGTCTGTTCCCAGCAAGTACAGTGTATTGGACTGAAGAGGATCTACTGCTCTTGTCAGGTTCCTAAGCAGAATTGAACTAGATATGGCCATGTGTGTAGGAAGGACATTTCTTTTGTTCTGAGCAAGCTCACTCTTCAGACTCCATAGGAAACACAGTAAAGTAGAAGAGTGCTCTTTTCTCAAAAGCAGAGTGTGTTTCTTGTAAGGCGAGGTAGCGTTTGTTTCCTAGTCCTAAATGGAGTTGAATCACATGCAGTTTCTGATCCTACGAACAAGAGTTGTTTTCTGGTAAGGAAAGTCACTATTGCGCTCCAATTGCCATACACAGGGCAAATAGTACTCGAGGCTTTTCCCAGCAAGTACAGTGTATTGGACTGAATAGGAGCTACTGTTCTTGTCAGTTTCCTAAGCAGAGTTGAACTACATATGGTCCGTGTATGTAGAAAGCACAGTTCTTTTGTCCTGATCAAGCTCACTGTTTGGACACCATAGGAAACACAGTAGAGTAGAAGAGTGCTCTTTTCTCAAAAGCAGAGTGTGTTTCTTGTAAGGCGAGCTAGCATTCGTTTCCCAGTCATAAATGGAGTTGAATCCCATGCAGTTTCCGGTCCTACAAGCAAGAGTTGTTTTCTGGTAAGAAGAGTCACAATTACGCTCAAATTGTCAAACACAGGGCAAATAGCACGGGTGTCTGTTCCCAGCATGTACAGTGTATTGGACTGAGGAGGATCTACTCTTCTTGTCAGTTTCCTAAGCAGAGTTGAACTAGATATGGCCCGTGTGTGTAGGAAGCACAGTTCTTTTGTTCTAAGCAAGCTCACTCTTCTGGCCTTATAGGAAACACAGTAGAGTAGAAGAGTTCTCTTTTCTCAAAAGCAGAGTGTGTTTCTTGTAAGGCTAGCTAGTGTTTGTTTCCCAGTCAGAAACGAATTTGAATCCCATGCTGTTTCTGGTCCTACGAGCAAGAGTTTTTTTCTGGTAAGAAGTGTCACTATTGCGCTCCCATTGCCATACACAGTGCAAATAGCACTCGCGTCTGTTCCCAGCAAGTACAGTGTATTGGACAGAAGAGGAGATAGTGTTCTTGTCAGTTTTCTAACCAGAGTTGAACTAGATATGACCCGTGTGTGTAGGAAGCACAGTTCTTTTGTTCTGAGCAAGGTCACTGTTCGGACCCCATAGGAAACACAGTAGAGTTGAAGAGTGCTCTTTTCTCAAAAGCAGAGTGTGTTTCTTTTAAGGCGAGCTAGCATTTGTTTCCCAGTCCTAAATGGCGTTGAATAACATGCAGTTTTTGGTCCTATGAGCAAGAGTTGTGTTCTGGTAATGAAAGTCACTATTGTGCTCTCATTGCCATACACAGTGCAAATAGCACTCGCGTCTGTTCCCAGCAAGTACAGTGTATTGGACTGAAGAGGATCTACTGTTCTTGTCAGGTTCTAAGCAGAGTTGAACTAGATATGGCCCGTGTGTGTAGGAAGCACAGTTCTTATGTTCTGAGCAAGCTCACTGTTCTGGCCCTATAGGAAACACAGAAGAGTAGAAGAGTGCTCTTTTCTCTAAAGCAGAGTGTATTTCTTGTAAGTTGAGCTCACGTTTGTTTCCCAGTCCTAAATGGAGTTGAGTCACAGGCAGTTTTTGGTCCTAAGAGCAAGAGTTGTTTTCTGGTAAGAAGAGTCACTATTGCGCTCCAAATGCCATACACAGTGCAAATAGCACTCCCGTCTGTTCCCAGCAAGTACAGTGTATTGGACTGAATAGGAGCTACTGTTCTTGTCAGTTTCCTAAGCAGAGTTGAAATAGATATGGTCTGTGTGTAGGAAGCACAGTTCTTTTGTTCTGAGCAAGCTCACTGTTCTGGCCCTATAGGAAACACAGTAGAGTAGAAGAGTGCTCTTTTCTCTAAAGCAGAGTGTGTTTCTCTTAAGGCGAGCTAGCATTTGTTTCCCAGTCCTAAATGGAGTTGAATCACATGCAGTTTCTGGTCCTAGGAGCAAGAGTTGTTTTCTGGTAAGAAGAGTCACTATTGCGCTGCCATTGCCATCCACAGGACAAATAGCACTCGCGTCTGTTCCCAGCAAGTACAGTGTATTGGACTGAAGAGGATCTACTGTTCTTGTCAGGTTCCTAAGCAGAGTTGAACTAGACATGATCGTGTGTGTAGGAAGCACAGTTCTTTTGTTCTGAGCAAGCTCACTGTTCAGACCCCATAGGAAACACAGTAGAGTAGAAGAGTGTTCTTTTCTCAAAAGCAGAGTGTGTTTCTTATAACGCGAGCTAGCATTTGTTTCCCAGGCCTAAATGGAGTTGAATCACATGCAGTTTCTGGTCCTACGAGCAAGAGTTGTTTTCTGGTAAGGAAAGCCACTATTGTGCTGCCATTGCCATACACAGGACAAGCAGCACTGTTGTCTGTTCCCAGCATGTACAGTGTATTGGACTGAAGAGGATCTACTGTTCTTGTCAGGTTCTTAAGCAGAATTGAACTAGATATGGCCGTGTATGTAGGAAGCACAGTTCTTTTGTTCTGAGCAAGCTCAATGTTCATACCACATAGGAAACACCGTAGAGTAGAAGAGTGCTCTTTTCTCAAAAACAGAGTGTGTTTCTTGTAAGGCGAGCTAGCATTTGTTTCCCAGTCCTAAATGGCGTTGTATCACATGCAGTTTGTAGTCCTATGAGCAAGAGTTGTTTTCTGGTAAGGAAAGTCACTATTGCGCTCTCATTGCCATACACAGTGCAAATAGCACTCGCGTCTGTTCCCAGCAAGTACAGTGTATTGGACTGAAGAGGATCTACGGTTCTTGTCAGGTTCCTAAGCAGAGTTGAACTAGATATGGCCGGTGTGTGTAGGAAGCACAGTTATTATGTTCTGAGCAAGCTCACTGTTCTGGCCCTATAGGAAACACAGTAGAGTAGAAGAGTGCTCTTTTCTCTAAAGTAGAGTGTATTTCTTGTAAGGCGAGCTCGCATTTGTTTCCCAGTCCTAAATAGTGTTGAGTCACAGGCAGTTTTTGGTCCTACGAGCAAGAGTTGTTTTCTGGTAAGAAGAGTCACTATTGCGCTCCAAATGCCATACACAGTGCAAATAGCACTCGCGTCTGTTCCCAGCAAGTACAGTGTATTGGAATGAAGAGGATCTACTGTTCTTGTCAGTTTCCAAAGCAGAGTTGAACTAGATATGGCCCGTGTGTAGGAAGCACAGTTCTTTTGTTCTGAGCAAGCTCAATGTTCGGACCACATAAGAAACACAGTAGAGTAGAAGAGTGCTCTTTTCTCAAAAGCAGAGTGTGTTTATTGTAAGGCGAGCTAGCGTTTGTTTCCCAGTCCTAAATGGAGTTAAATTACATGCAGTTTCTGGTCCTACGAGCGAGAGTTGTTTTCTGGTAAGGAAAGTCACTATTGCGCTCCCATTGTCATACACAGTACAAATAGCACTCGCGTCTGTTCCCAGGAATTACAGTGTATTGGACTGAAGAGGAGCTACTGTTCTTGTCAGTTTCCTAAGCAGAGTTGAACTAGATATGGCCCGTGTGTGTAGGAAGCACAGTTCTTATGTTCTGAGCAAGCTCACTGTTCTGGCCCTATAGGAAACACAGTAGAGTAGATGAGAGCTCTTTTATCTAAAGCAGAGTGTGTTTCTTGTAAGGCGAGCTAGCGTTTGTTTCGTAGTCCTAAATGGAGTTGAAACCCATGCAGTTTCTGGAACTACTAGCAAGAGTTGTTTTCTGGTAAGAAGAGTCACTATTGCACTGACATTGCCATACACAGGACAAATAGCACTGGCGTCTGATCGCAGCAAGTACAGTGTATTGGACTGAAGAGGATCTACTGTTCTTGTCAGGTTCCTAAGAAGAGTTGAACTAGATATGGCCGTGTGTGTAGGAAGCACAGTTCTTTTGTTCTGAGCAAGTTCACTGTTCGGACCTCATAGGAAACACCGTAGAGTAGAAGAGTGCTCTTTTCTCAAAAACAGAGTGTGTTTCTTGTAAGGCGAGCTAGCATTTGTTTCCCAGTCCTAAATGGCGTTGTATCACATGCAGTTTGTAGTCCTATGAGCAAGAGTTGTTTTCTGGTAAGGAAAGCCACTATTGCGCTGCCATTGCCATACACAAGACAAGTAGCACTGTTGTCTGTTCCCAGCATGTACAGTGTATTGGACTGAAAAGGATCTACTGTTCTTGTCAGGTTCCTAAGCAGAATTGAACTAGATATGGCCGTGTATGTAGGAAGCACAGTTCTTTTGTTCTCAGCAAGCTCACTGTTCTGGCCGTATAGGAAACACAGTAGAGTAGAAGCGTGCTCTTTTCTCAAAAGCAGAGTGTATTTCTTGTAAGGAGAGCTAGCGTTTGTTTCCCAGTCCTAAATGGAGTTGAATCACATGCAGTTTTTGGTCGTACAAGCAAGAGTTGTTTTCTGGTAAGAAGAGTCACTATTGAGCTCCAAATGTCATATACATTGCAAATAGCACTCACTTCTGCTCCCAGCAAGTACAGTGTATTGGAATGAAGAGGAGCTACTGTTCCTGTCAGTTTCCTAAGCAGTGTTGAACTACATATGGCCCGTGTGTGTAGGAAGCACAGTTCTTTTGTTCTGAGCAAGCTCACTGTTCAGATCCCATAGGAAACACAGTAGAGTAGAAGAGTGCTCTTTTCTCAAAAGCAGAGTGTGTTTCTTTTAAGGCGAGCTAGCATTCGTTTCCCAGTCCTAAATGGCGTTGAATAACATGCAGTTTGTGGTCCTATGAGCAAGAGTTGTGTTCTGGTAAGGAAAGTCACTATTGTGCTCTCATTGCCATACACAGTGCAAATAGCACTCGCTTCTGTTCCCAGCAAGTACAGTGTATTGGACTGAAGAGGATCTACTGTTCTTGTCAGGTTCCTAAGCAGAGTTGAACTAGATATGGCCCGTGTGTGTAGGAAGCACAGTTCTTATGTTCTGAGCAAGCTCACTGTTCTGGCCCTATAGGAAACACAGTAGAGTAGAAGAGTGCTCTTTTCTCTAAAGCAGAGTGTATTTCTTGTAAGGTGAGCTCGCGTTTGTTTCCCAGTCCTAAATGGAGTTGAGTCACAGGCAGTTTTTGGTCCTAGGAGCAAGATTTGTTTTATGGTAAGAAGAGTCACTATTGCGCTGCCATTGCCATCCACAGGACAAATAGCACTGGCGTCTGTTCCCAGCAGGTACAGTGTATTGGACTGAAGAGGATCTACTGTTCTTGTCAGGTTCCTAAGCAGAATTGAACATGACATGGCCGTGTGTGTAGGAAGCACAGTTCTTTTGTTCTGAGCAAGCTCACTGTTCGGACCACATAGGAAACACTGTAGAGTAGAAGAGTGCTCTTTTCTCAAAAGCAGAGTGTGTTTCTTGTAAGGCGAGCTAGCATTTGTTTCCCAGTCCTAAATGGCATTGTATCACATGCAGTTTGTAGTCCTATGAGCAAGAGTTGTTTTCTGGTAAGGAAAGTCACTATTGCGCTCTCATTGCCATACACAGTTCAAATAGCACTCGCGTCTGTTCCCTGCAAGTACAGTGTATTGGACTGAAGAGGATCTACTGTTCTTGTCAGGTTCCTAAGCAGAGTTGAACTAGATATGGCCGGTGTGTGTAGGAAGCACAGTTATTATGTTCTGAGCAAGCTCACTGTTCTGGCCCTATAGGAAACACAGTAGAGTAGAAGAGTGCTCTTTTCTCTAAAGTAGAGTGTATTTCTTGTAAGGCGAGCTTGCATTTGTTTCCTAGTCCTAAATAGAGTTGAGTCACAGGCAGTTTCTGGTCCTATGAGCAAGAGTTGTTTTCTTTTAAGAAGAGTCACTATTACGCTCCCATTTTCATACACAGGGCAAATAGCAATGGCATCTGTTCCCAGCATGTACAGTGTATTGGACTGAAGAGGATCTACTGTTCTTGTCAGTTTCCTAAGCAGAGTTGAAGTAGATATGGCCCGTGTGTGTAGGAAGCACAGTTCTTTTGTTCTGAGCAAGCTCGCTGTTTGGACCACATAGGAAACACAGTAGAGTAGGCGAGTGCTCTTTTCTCAAAAGCAGAGTATGTTTCTTGTAAGGCTAGCTAGTGTTTGTTTCCCAGTCAGAAACAGAGTTGAATCACACGCAGTTTCTGGTCCTACGAGCAAGAGTTGTTTTCCTTTAAGAAGAGTCACTACTGCGATCCCATTGCCATACACAGGACAAACAGCACTGGCGTCTGTTCCCAGCAAGTACAGTGTATTGGACTGAAGAGGATCTACTGCTCTTGTCAGGTTCCTAAGCAGAATTGAACTAGATATGGCCGTGTGTGTAGGAAGGACATTTCTTTTGTTCTGAGCAAGCTCACTGTTCAGACTCCATAGGAAACACAGTAAAGTAGAAGAGTGCTCTTTTCTCAAAAGCAGAGTGTGTTTCTTGTAAGGCGAGCTAGCGTTTGTTTCCTAGTCCTAAATGGAGTTGAATCACATGCAGTTTCTGATCCTACGAACAAGAGTTGTTTTCTGGTAAGGAAAGTCACTATTGTGCTCCAATTGCCATACACAGGGCAAATAGCACTCGAGGCTTTTCCCAGCAAGTACAGTGTATTGGACTGAATAGGAGCTACTGTTCTTGTCAGTTTCCTAAGCAGAGTTGAACTACATATGGTCCGTGTGTGTAGGAAGCACAGTTCTTTTGTCCTGATCAAGCTCACTGTTTTTACACCATAGGAAACACAGTAGAGTAGAAGAGTGCTCTTTTCTCAAAAGCAGAGTGTGTTTCTTGTAAGGCGATCTAGCATTCGTTTCCCAGTCATAAATGGAGTTGAATCCCATGCAGTTTCCGGTCCTACAAGCAAGAGTTGTTTTCTGGTAAGAAGAGTGACAATTACGCTCCCATTGTCATACACAGGGCAAATAGCACGGGTGTCTGTTCCCAGCATGTACAGTGTTTTGGACTGAGGAGGATCTACTGTTCTTGTCAGTTTCCTAAGCAGAGGTGAACCAGATATGGCCCGTGTGTGTAGGAAGCACAGTTCTTTTGTTCTAAGCAAGCTCACTCTTCTGGCCTTATAGGAAACACAGTAGAGTAGAAGAGTTCTCTTTTCTCAAAAGCAGAGTGTGTTTCTTGTAAGGTTAGCTAGTATTTGTTTCCCAGTCAGAAACGAAGTTGAATCCCATGCAGTTTCTGGTCCTACGAGCAAGAGTTGTTTTCTGGTAAGAAGAGTCACTATTGCGCTCCCATTGCCATACACAGTGCAAATAGCACTCGCGTCTGTTCCCAGCAAGTACAGTGTATTGGACAGAAGAGGAGATAGTGTTCTTGTCAGTTTTCCAACCAGAGTTGAACTAGATATGACCCGTGTGTGTAGGAAGCACAGTTCTTTTGTTCTGAGCAAGGTCACTGTTCGGACCCCATAGGAAACACAGTAGAGTAGAAGAGTGCTCTTTTCTCAAAAGCAGAGTGTGTTTCTTTTAAGGCGAGCTAGCATTTGTTTCCCAGTCCTAAATGGCGTTGAATAACATGCAGTTTGTGGTCCTATGAGCAAGAGTTGTGTTCTGGTAATGAAAGTCACTATTGTGCTCTCATTGCCATACACAGTGCAAATAGCACTCGCGTCTGTTCCCAGCAAGTACAGTGTATTGGACTGAAGAGGATCTACTGTTCTTGTCAGGTTCTAAGCAGAATTGAACTAGATATGGCCCGTGTGTGTAGGAAGCACAGTTCTTATGTTTTGAGCAAGCTCACTGTTCTGGCCCTATAGGAAACACAGTAGAGTAGAAGAGTGCTCTTTTCTCTAAAGCAGAGTGTATTTCTTGTAAGTTGAGCTCGCGTTTGTTTCCCAGTCCTAAATGGAGTTGAGTCACAGGCAGTTTTTGGTCCTACGAGCAAGAGTTGTTTTCTGTTAAGAAGAGTCACTATTGCGCTCCAAATGCCATACACAGTGCAAATAGCACTCCCGTCTGTTCCCAGCAAGTACAGTGTATTGGACTGAATAGGAGCTACTGTTCTTGTCAGTTTCCTAAGCAGAGTTGAAATAGATATGGCCTGTGTGTAGGAAGCACAGTTCTTTTGTTCTGAGCAAGCTCACTGTTCTGGCCCTATAGGAAACACAGTAGAGTAGAAGAGTGCTCTTTTCTCTAAAGCAGAGTGTGTTTCTTGTAAGGCGAGCTAGCATTTGTTTCCCAGTCCTAAATGGAGTTGATTCACATGCAGTTTCTGGTCCTAGGAGCAAGAGTTGTTTTCTGGTAAGAAGAGTCACTATTGCGCTGCCATTGCCATCCACAGGACAAATAGAACTCGCGTCTGTTCCCAGGAATTACAGTGTATTGGACTGAAGAGGATCTACTGTTCTTGTCAGGTTCCTAAGCAGAATTGAACTAGACATGATCGTGTGTGTAAGAAGCACAGTTCTTTTGTTCTGAGCAAGCTCACTGTTCAGACCCCATAGGAAACACAGTAGAGTAGAAGAGTGTTCTTTTCTCAAAAGCAGAGTGTGTTTCTTATAACGCCAGCTAGCGTTTGTTTCCCAGTCCTAAATGGAGTTGAATCACATGCAGTTTCTGGTCCTACGAGCAAGAGTTGTTTTCTGGTAAGGAAAGCCACTATTGAGCTGCCATTGCCATACACAGGACAAGTAGCACTGTTGTCTGTTCCCAGCATGTACAGTGTATTGGAATGAAGAGGATCTACTGTTCTTGTCAGGTTCCTAAGCAGAGTTGAACTAGATATGATCCGTGTGTGTAGGAAGCACAGTTCTTTTGTTCTGAGCAAGCTCACTGTTTGGAACCCATAGGAAACACAGTAGAGTAGAAGAGTGCTCTTTTCTCTAAAGCGGAGTGTGTTTCTTGTAAGGCGAGCTAGCGTTTGTTTCGCAGTCCTAAATGGAGTTGAATCCCATGCAGTTTTTGGTATGATGAGCAAGAGTTGTTTTCTGGTAAGAAGACTCACTATTGTGCTGCCATTGCCATACACAGGACAAATAGCACTGGCGTCTGTTCGCAGCAAGTACAGTGTATTGGACAGAAGAATATCTACTGTTCTTGTCAGGTTCCTTAGCATACTTGAACTAGATATGGCCGTGTGTGTAGGAAGCACAGTTCTTTTGTTCTGAGCAAGCTCACTGTTCGGACCCCATAGGGAACACAGTAGAGTAGAAGAGTGCTTTTTTCTCAAAAGCAGAGTGTGTTTCTTGTAAGGCGAGCTAGCGTTTGTTTTCCATTCCTAAATGGAGTTGAATCACATGCAGTTTCTGGTCCTACGAGCAAGAGTTGTTTTCTGGTAAGGAAAGTCACTATTGCGCTCTCATTGCCATACAGTGCAAATAGCACTCCCATCTGTTCCCAGCAAGTACAGTGTATTGGACTGAAGAGGAGCTACTGTTCTTCTCAGTTTCCTAAGGAGAGTTGAACTAGATATGGCCCGTGTGTGTAGGAAGCACAGTTCTTTTTTTCTGAGCAAGCTCACTGTTTTGGCCCTATAGGAAACACAGTAGAGTAGAAGAGTGCTCTTTTCTCAAAAGCAGAGTGTGTTTCTTGTAAAGCGAGCTAGAGTTTGTTTCCCAGTCCTAAATGGAGTTGAGTCACATGCACTTTCTGGTCCTATGAGCAAGAGTTGTTTTATGTTAAGAATAGTCACTATTGCGCTGCCATTGCCATACAAAGGACCAATAGCACTGGCGTCTGTTCCCAGCAAGTACAGTGTTTTCGACTGAAGAGGATCTACTGCTCTTGTCAGGTTCCTAATCAGAATTGAACTAGATAATGCCGTGTGTGTAGGAAGCACAGTTCTTTTGTTCTTAGCAAGCTCACTGTTCGGACTCCATTGGAAACACAGTAGAGTAGAAGAGTGCTCTTTTCTCAAAAGCAGAGTGTGTTTCTTGTAAGGCTAGCTAGTGTTTGTTTCCCATTCAGAAACGGAGTTGAATCCCACGCAGTTTCTGGTCCTGCAAGCAAGAGTTGTTTTCTGGTAAGAAGAGTCACTATTGTGTTCCCTTGCCATACACAGTGCAAATAGCACTCGCGTCTGTTCCCAGCAAGTACAGTGTATTGGACTGAAGAGGAGCTACTGTTCTTGTCAGTTCTCTAAGCAGAGTTGAACTAGATATGGCCGTGTGTGTAGGAAGCACAGTTCTTTTTTTCTGAGCAAGCTCACTGTTCGGACACGATAGGGAACACAGTAGAGTAGAAGAGTGCTCTTTTCTCAAAAGCAGAGTGTGTTTCTTGTAAGGCGAGCTAGCATTCGTTTCCCAGTCATAAATGGAGTTGAATCCCATGCAGTTTCTGTTCCTACGAGCAAGAGTTGTTTTCTGGTAACAAGAGTCACAATTACGCTCCCATTGTCATACACAGGGCAAATAGCACGGGTGTCTGTTCCCAGCATGTACAGTGTATTGGACTGAGGAGGATCTACTGTTCTTGGCAGTTTCCTAAGCAGAGTTGAACTAGATATGGCCTGTGTGTGTGGGAAGCACAGTTCTTTTGTTCTAAGCAAGCTCACTGCTCTGAACCTATAGGAAACACAGTAGAGTAGAAGATTGCTCTTTTCTCAAAAGCAGAGTGTGTTTCTTGTAAGGCTAGCTAGTGTTTGTTTCCCAGTCAGAAACGGAGTTGAATCCCATGCAGTTTCTGGTCCTATGAGCAAGAGTTGTTTTCTGGTAAGAAGAGTCACTATTGAGCTCCCAATATCATATACAGTGCAAATAGCACTCGCTTCTGCTCCCAGCAAGTACAGTGTATTGGACTGAAGAGGAGCTACTGTTCTTGTCAGTTTCCTATGCAGAGTTGAACTAGATATGGCCCGTGTGTGTAGGAAGCACAGTTCTTTTGTTCTGAGCAAGCTCACTGTTCAGACCCCATAGGAAACACAGTAGAGTAGAAGAGTACTCTTTTCTCAAAAGCAGAGTGTATTTATTTTAAGGCGAGCTAGCGTTTGTTTCCCAGTCCAAAATGGAGTTGAATCACATGCAGTTTTTGGTCCTACGAGTAAGAGTTGTTTTCTGGTAAGGAAAGTAACTATTGTGCTCCTTTAGCCACACACAGTGCAAATAGCACTCGCGTCTGCTCCCAGCAAGTACAGTGTATTGGAAAGGAGAGGAGCTACTGTTCTTGTCAGTTTCCTAAGCAGAGTTGAACTAGATATGACACGTGTGTGTAGTAAGCACAGTTCTTTTTTTCTTTTTTTTTTTTTTTTTTTTTTCTTTTTTTTTTTTTTGGTTTTTCGAGACAGGGTTTCCCTGTGTAGCTTTGCGCCTTTCCTGGAATTCACTTGGTAGCCCAGGCTGGCCTTGAACTCACGGAGATCCGCCTGGCTCTGCCTCCCGAGTGCTGGGATTAAAGGCGTGCGCCACCACCGCCCGGCAGTTCTTTTTTTCTAAGCAAGCACACTGTTCGGACCCCATAGGAAACACAGTAGAGTAGAAGAGTGCTCTTTTCTCAAAAGCAGAGTGTGTTTCTTTTAAGGCGAGCTAGCGTTCGTTTCAAAGTCATAAATGGAGTTGAATCCCATGCAGTTTCTGGTCCTATGAGCAAGAGTTGTTTTCTTTTAAGAAGAGTCAGTATTACGCTCCCATTTTCATACACAGGGCAAATAGCAATGGCGTCTGTTCCCAGCATGTACAGTGTATTGGACTGAAGAGGATCTACTGTTTTTGTCAGGTTCCTAAGCAGAATTGAACTAGATATGGCCGTGTATGTAGGAAGCACAGTTCTTTTGTTCTGAGCAAGCTCACTGTTCATACCACATAGGAAACACCGTAGAGTAGAAGAGTGCTCTTTTCTCAAAAGCAGAGTGTGTTTCTTGTAAGGCGAGCTAGCATTTGTTTCCCAGTCCTAAATGGCGTTGTATCACATGCAGTTTGTAGTCCTATGAGCAAGAGTTGTTTTCTGGTAAGGAAAGTCACTATTGCGCTCTCATTGCCATACACAGTTCAAATAGCACTCGCGTCTGTTCCCAGCAATTACAGTGTATTGGACTGAAGAGGATCTACTGTTCTTGTCAGGTTCCTAACCAGAGTTGAACTAGATATGGCCGGTGTGTGTAGGAAGCACAGTTATTATGTTCTGAGCAATCTCACTGTTCTGGCCATATAGGAAACACAGAAGAGTAGAAGAGTGCTCTTTTCTCTAAAGTAGAGTGTATTTCTTGTAAGGCAAGCTCGCATTTGTTTCCCAGTCCTAAATAGAGTTGAGTCACAGGCAGTTTTTGGTCCTACGAGCAAGAGTTGTTTTCTGGTAAGAAGAGTCACTATTGCGCTCCAAATGCCATACACAGTGCAAATAGCACTCGCGTCTGTTCCCAGCAAGTACAGTGTATTGGAATGAATAGGAGCTACTGTTCTTGTCAGTTTCCTGAGCAGAGTTGAACTAGATATGGCCCTTGTGTAGGAAGCACAGTTCTTTTGTTCTGAGCAAGCTCACTGTTTGGACCCCATAGGAAACACCGTAGAGTAGAAGAGTGCTCTTTTCTCAAAAGCAGAGTGTGTTTCTTGTAAGGCGAGCTAGTGTTTGTTTCCCAGTCAGAAACGGAGTTGAATCCCACGCAGTTTCTGGTCCTGCAAGCAAGAGTTGTTTTCTCGTAAGAAGAGTCACTATTGCGTTCCCTTGCCATACACATTGCAAATAGCACTCGCGTCAGTTCCCAGCAATTACAGTGTATTGGACTGAAGAGGAGCTACTGTTCTTGTCAGTTTTCTAAGCAGAGTTGAAATAGATATGGCCTGTGTGTGTAGGAAGCAAGTTCTTTTGTTCTGAGCAAGCTCACTGTTCTGGCCGTATAGGAAACACAGTAGAGTAGAAGAGTGCTCTTTTCTCAAAAGCAGAGTGTGTTTCTTGTAGGGTGAGCTAGAGTTTGTTTCCCAGTCCTAAATGGATTTGAATCACATGCAGTTTCTGGTACTACGAGCAAGAGTTGTTTTCTGGTAAGAAGAGTCACTATTGTGCTCCTTTTGCCATACACAGTGCAAATAGCACTCGCGTCTGTTCCAAGCACGTACAGTGTATTGGACTGAAGAGGAGCTAATGTTCTTGTCAGTTTCCTAAGCAGAGTTGAACTAGATATGGCCCGTGTGTGTAGGAAGCACAGTTCTTTTGTTCTGAGCAAGCTCGCTGTTCGGACCACATAGGAAACACAGTAGAGTAGGCGAGTGCTCTTTTCTCAAAAGCAGAGTGTGTTTCTTGTAAGGCTAGCTAGTGTTTGTTTCCCAGTCAGAAACAGAGTTGAATCACACGCAGTTTCTGGTCCTACGAGCAAGAGTTGTTTTCCTTTAAGAAGAGTCACTACTGCGATCCCATTGCCATACACAGGACAAATAGCACTGGTGTCTGTTCCCAGCAAGTACAGTGTATTGGACTGAAGAGGATCTACTGCTCTTGTCAGGTTCCTAAGCAGAATTGAACTAGATATGGCCGTGTGTGTAGGAAGGACATTTCTTTTGTTCTGAGCAAGCTCACTGTTTGGACACCATAGGAAACACAGTAGAGTAGAAGAGTGCTCTTTTCTGAGAAGCAGAGTGTGTTTCTTGTAAGGCTAGCTAGTGTTTGTTTCCCAGTCAGAAACGAAGTTGAATCCCATGCAGTTTCTGGTCCAACGAACAAGAGTTGTTTTCTGGTAAGGAAAGTCACTATTGCGCTCCAATTGCCATACACAGGGCAAATAGCACTCGAGGCTTTTTCCAGCAAGTACAGTGTATTGGACTGAATAGGAGCTACTGTTCTTGTCAGTTTCCTAAGCAGAGTTGAACTACATATGGTCCGTGTGTGTAGGAAGCACAGTTCTTTTGTTCTGAGCAAGCTCACTGTTTGGACACCATAGGAAACACAGTAGAGTAGAAGAGTGCTCTTTTCTCAAAAGCAGAGTGTGTTTCTTGTAAGGCGAGCTAGCATTCGTTTCCCAGTCATAAATGGAGTTGAATCCCATGCAGTTTCCGGTCCTACGAGCAAGAGTTGTTTTCTGGTAAGAAGAGTCACAATTACGCTCCCATTGTCATACACAGGGCAAATAGCACGGGTGTCTGTTCCCAGCATGTACAGTGTATTGGACTGAGGAGGATCTACTGTTCTTGTCAGTTTCCTAAGCAGAGTTGAACTAGATATGGCCCGTGTGTGTAGGAAGCACAGTTCTTTTGTTCTAAGCAAGCTCACTCTTCTGGCCTTATAGGAAACACAGTAGAGTAGAAGAGTGCTCTTTTCTCAAAAGCAGAGTGTGTTTCTTGTAAGGCTAGCTAGTGTTTGTTTCCCAGTCAGAAACGAAGTTGAATCCCATGCAGTTTCTGGTCCTACGAGCAAGAGTTGTTTTCTGGTAAGAAGAGTCACTATTGCGCTCCCATTGCCATACACAGTGCAAATAGCCCTCGCGTCTGTTCCCAGCAAGTACAGTGTATTGGACAGAAGAGGAGATAGTGTTCTTGTCAGTTTTCTAACCAGAGTTGAACTAGATATGACCGTGTGCGTAGGAAGCACAGTTCTTTTGTTCTGAGCAAGCTCACTGTTCGGACCCCATAGGAAACACAGTAGAGTAGAAGAGTGCTCTTTTCTCAAAAGCAGAGTGTGTTTCTTTTAAGGCGAGCTAGCATTTGTTTCCCAGTCCTAAATGGCGTTGAATAACATGCAGTTTGTGGTCCTGTGAGCAAGAGTTGTGTTCTGGTAATGAAAGTCACTATTGTGCTCTCATTGCCATAAACAGTGCAAATAGCACTCGCGTCTGTTCCCAGCAAGTACAGTGTATTGGACTGAAGAGGATCTACTGTTCTTGTCAGGTTCTAAGCAGAGTTGAACTAGATATGGCCCGTGTGTGTAGGAAGCACAGTTCTTATGTTCTGAGCAAGCTCACTGTTCTGGCCCTATAGGAAACACAGTAGAGTAGAAGAGTGCTCTTTTCTCTAAAGCAGAGTGTATTTCTTGTAAGTGGAGCTCGCGTTTGTTTCCAAGTCCTAAATGGAGTTGAGTCACAGGCAGTTTTTGGTCCTACGAGCAAGAGTTGTTTTCTGGTAAGAAGAGTCACTATTGCGCTCCAAAAGCCATACACAGTGCAAATAGCACTCCCTTCTGTTCCCAGCAAGTACAGTGTATTGGACTGAAGAGGATCTACTGTTCTTGTCAGGTTCCTAAGCAGAATTGAACTAGACATGATCGTGTGTGTAGGAAGCACAGTTCTTTTGTTCTCAGCAAGCTCACTGTTCAGACCCCATAGGAAACACAGTAGAGTAGAAGAGTGTTCTTTTCTCAAAAGCAGAGTGTGTTTCTTATAACGCGAGCTTGCGTTTGTTTCCCAGTCCTAAATGGAGTTGAATCACATGCAGTTTCTGGTCCTACGAGCAAGAGTTGTTTTCTGGTAAGGAAAGCCACTATTGTGCTGCCATTGCCATACACAGGACAAGTAGCACTGTTGTCTGTTCCCAGCAAGTACAGTGTATTGGACTGAAGAGGATCTACTGTTCTTGTCAGGTTCCTAAGCAGAGTTGAACTAGATATGGCCCGTGTGTGTAGGAAGCACAGTTCTTATGTTCTGAGCAAGCTCACTGTTCTGGCACTAAAGGAAACACAGTAGAGTAGAAGAGTGCTCTTTTCTCTAAAGCAGAGTGTATTTCTTGTAAGGTGAGCTCGCGTTTGTTTCCCAGTCCTAAATGGAGTTGAGTCACAGGCAGTTTTTGGTCCTAGGAGCAAGATTTGTTTTATGGTAAGAAGAGTCACTATTGCGCTGCCATTGCCATCCACAGGACAAATAGCACTGGCGTCTGTTCCCAGCAGGTACAGTGTATTGGACTGAAGAGGATCTACTGTTCTTGTCAGGTTCCTAAGCAGAATTGAACATGACATGGCCGTGTGTGTAGGAAGCACAGTTCTTTTGTTCTGAGCAAGCTCACTGTTCGGACCACATAGGAAACACTGTAGAGTAGAAGAGTGCTCTTTTTTCAAAAGCAGAGTATGTTTCTTGTAAGGCGAGCTAGCATTTGTTTCCCAGTCCTAAATGGCGTTGTATCACATGCAGTTTGTAGTCCTATGAGCAAGAGTTGTTTTCTGGTAAGGAAAGTCACTATTGCGCTCTCATTGCCATACACAGTTCAAATAGCACTCGCGTCTGTTCCCTGCAAGTACAGTGTATTGGACTGAAGAGGATCTACTGTTCTTGTCAGGTTCCTAAGCAGAGTTGAACTAGATATGGCCGGTGTGTGTAGGAAGCACAGTTATTATGTTCTGAGCAAGCTCACTGTTCTGGCCCTATAGGAAACACAGTAGAGTAGAAGAGTGCTCTTTTCTCTAAAGTAGAGTGTATTTCTTGTAAGGCGAGCTCGCATTTGTTTCCTAGTACTAAATAGAGTTGAGTCACAGGCAGTTTCTGGTCCTATGAGCAAGAGTTGTTTTCTTTTAAGAAGAGTCACTATTACGCTCCCATTTTCATACACAGGGCAAATAGCAATGGCATCTGTTCCCAGCATGTACAGTGTATTGGACTGAAGAGGATCTACTGTTCTTGTCAGTTTCCTAAGCAGAGTTGAAGTAGATATGGCCCGTGTGTGTAGGAAGCACAGTTCTTTTGTTCTGAGCAAGCTCGCTGTTCGGACCACATAGGAAACACAGTAGAGTAGGCGAGTGCTCTTTTCTCAAAAGCAGAGTGTGTTTCTTGTAAGGCTAGCTAGTGTTTGTTTCCCAGTCAGAAACAGAGTTGAATCACACGCAGTTTCTGGTCCTACGAGCAAGAGTTGTTTTCCTTTAAGAAGAGTCACTACTGCGATCCCATTGCCATACACAGGACAAATAGCACTGGCGTCTGTTCCCAGCAAGTACAGTGTATTGGACTGAAGAGGATCTACTGCTCTTGTCAGGTTCCTAAGCAGAATTGAACCAGATATGGCCGTGTGTGTAGGAAGGACATTTCTTTTGTTCTGAGCAAGCTCACTGTTCAGACTCCGTAGGAAACACAGTAAAGTAGAAGAGTGCTCTTTTCTCAAAAGCAGAGTGTGTTTCTTGTAAGGCGAGCTAGCGTTTGTTTCCTAGTCCTAAATGGAGTTGAATCACATGCAGTTTCTGATCCTACGAACAAGAGTTGTTTTCTGGTAAGGAAAGTCACTATTGTGCTCCAATTGCCATACACAGGGCAAATAGCACTCGAGGCTTTTCCCAGCAAGTACAGTGTATTGGACTGAATAGGAGCTACTGTTCTTGTCAGTTTCCTAAGCAGAGTTGAACTACATATGGTCCGTGTGTGTAGGAAGCACAGTTCTTTTGTCCTGATCAAGCTCACTGTTTTTACACCATAGGAAACACAGTAGAGTAGAAGAGTGCTCTTTTCTCAAAAGCAGAGTGTGTTTCTTGTAAGGCGATCTAGCATTCGTTTCCCAGTCATAAATGGAGTTGAATCCCATGCAGTTTCCGGTCCTACAAGCAAGAGTTGTTTTCTGGTAAGAAGAGTGACAATTACGCTCCCATTGTCATACACAGGGCAAATAGCACGGGTGTCTGTTCCCAGCATGTACAGTGTTTTGGACTGAGGAGGATCTACTGTTCTTGTCAGTTTCCTAAGCAGAGTTGAACTAGATATGGCCCGTGTGTGTAGGAAGCACAGTTCTTTTGTTCTAAGCAAGCTCACTCTTCTGGCCTTATAGGAAACACAGTAGAGTAGAAGAGTTCTCTTTTCTCAAAAGCAGAGTGTGTTTCTTGTAAGGCTAGCTAGTATTTGTTTCCCAGTCAGAAACGAAGTTGAATCCCATGCAGTTTCTGGTCCTACGAGCAAGAGTTGTTTTCTGGTAAGAAGAGTCACTATTGCGCTCCCATTGCCATACACAGTGCAAATAGCACTCGCGTCTGTTCCCAGCAAGTACAGTGTATTGGACAGAAGAGGAGATAGTGTTCTTGTCAGTTTTCTAACCAGAGTTGAACTAGATATGACCCGTGTGTGTAGGAAGCACAGTTCTTTTGTTCTGAGCAAGGTCACTGTTCGGACCCCATAGGAAACACAGTAGAGTAGAAGAGTGCTCTTTTCTCAAAAGCAGAGTGTGTTTCTTTTAAGGCGAGCTAGCATTTGTTTCCCAGTCCTAAATGGCGTTGAATAACATGCAGTTTGTGGTCCTATGAGCAAGAGTTGTGTTCTGGTAATGAAAGTCACTATTGTGCTCTCATTGCCATACACAGTGCAAATAGCACTCGCGTCTGTTCCCAGCAAGTACAGTGTTTTGGACTGAAGAGGATCTACTGTTCTTGTCAGGTTCTAAGCAGAGTTGAACTAGATATGGCCCGTGTGTGTAGGAAGCACAGTTCTTATGTTTTGAGCAAGCTCACTGTTCTGGCCCTATAGGAAACACAGTAGAGTAGAAGAGTGCTCTTTTCTCTAAAGCAGAGTGTATTTCTTGTAAGTTGAGCTCGCGTTTGTTTCCCAGTCCTAAATGGAGTTGAGTCACAGGCAGTTTTTGGTCCTACGAGCAAGAGTTGTTTTCTGGTAAGAAGAGTCACTATTGCGCTCCAAATGCCACACAGTGCAAATAGCACTCTCGTCTGTTCCCAGCAAGTACAGTGTATTGGACTGAATAGGAGCTACTGTTCTTGTCAGTTTCCTAAGCACAGTTGAAATAGATATGGCCTGTGTGTAGGAAGCAC
Organism: Peromyscus eremicus; assembly: GCF_949786415.1. Taxonomy (NCBI): domain Eukaryota; kingdom Metazoa; phylum Chordata; class Mammalia; order Rodentia; family Cricetidae; genus Peromyscus; species Peromyscus eremicus. The sequence goes on from NW_026735983.1 coordinate 40,527, forward strand.
AGTTCTTTTGTTCTGAGCAAGCTCACTGTTCTGGCCCTATAGGAAACACAGTAGAGTAGAAGAGTGCTCTTTTCTCTAAAGCAGAGTGTGTTTCTTGCAAGGCGAGCCAGCATTTGTTTTCCAGTCCTAAATGGAGTTGAATCACATGCAGTTTCTGGTCCTAGGAGCAAGAGTTGTTTTCTGGTAAGAAGAGACACTATTGCGCTGCCATTGCGTTCCACAGGACAAATAGCACTCGCGTCTGTTCCCAGCAAGTACAGTGTATTGGACTGAAGAGGATCTACTGTTCTTGTCAGGTTCCTAAGCAGAATTGAACTAGACATGATCGTGTGTGTAGGAAGCACAGTTCTTTTGTTCTGAGCAAGCTCACTGTTCAGACCCCATAGGAAACACAGTAGAGTAGAAGAGTGTTCTTTTCTCAAAAGCAGAGTGTGTTTCTTATAACGCCAGCTAGCGTTTGTTTCCCAGTCCTAAATGGCGTTGTATCACATGCAGGTTGTAGTCCTATGAGCAAGAGTTGTTTTCTGGTAAGGAAAGTCACTATTGCGCTCTCATTGCCATACACAGTTCAAATAGCACTCGCGTCTGTTCCCAGCAATTACAGTGTATTGGACTGAAGAGGATCTACTGTTCTTGTCAGGTTCCTAACCAGAGTTGAACTAGATATGGCCGGTGTGTGTAGGAAGCACAGTTATTATGTTCTGAGCAATCTCACTGTTCTGGCCATATAGGAAACACAGAAGAGTAGAAGAGTGCTCTTTTCTCTAAAGTAGAGTGTATTTCTTGTAAGGCAAGCTCGCATTTGTTTCCCAGTCCTAAATAGAGTTGAGTCACAGGCAGTTTTTGGTCCTACGAGCAAGAGTTGTTTTCTGGTAAGAAGAGTCACTATTCTGCTCCAAATGCCATACACAGTGCAAATAGCACTCGCGTCTGTTCCCAGCAAGTACAGTGTATTGGAATGAATAGGAGCTACTGTTCTTGTCAGTTTCCTGAGCAGAGTTGAACTAGATATGGCCCTTGTGTAGGAAGCACAGTTCTTTTGTTCTGAGCAAGCTCACTGTTTGGACCCCATAGGAAACACCGTAGAGTAGAAGAGTGCTCTTTTCTCAAAAGCAGAGTGTGTTTCTTGTAAGGCGAGCTAGTGTTTGTTTCCCAGTCAGAAACGGAGTTGAATCCCACGCAGTTTCTGGTCCTGCAAGCAAGAGTTGTTTTCTCGTAAGAAGAGTCACTATTGCGTTCCCTTGCCATACACATTGCAAATAGCACTCGCGTCTGTTCCCAGCAAGTACAGTGTATTGGACTGAAGAGGAGCTACTGTTCTTGTCAGTTTTCTAAGCAGAGTTGAACTAGATATGGCCCGTGTGTGTAGGAAGCAAGTTCTTTTGTTCTGAGCAAGCTCACTGTTCTGGCCGTATAGGAAACACAGTAGAGTAGAAGAGTGCTCTTTTCTCAAAAGCAGAGTGTGTTTCTTGTAGGGTGAGCTAGAGTTTGTTTCCCAGTCCTAAATGGATTTGAATCACATGCAGTTTCTGGTACTACGAGCAAGAGTTGTTTTCTGGTAAGAAGAGTCACTATTGTGCTCCTTTTGCCATACACAGTGCAAATAGCACTCGCGTCTGTTCCAAGCACGTACAGTGTATTGGACTGAAGAGGAGCTAATGTTCTTGTCAGTTTCCTAAGCAGAGTTGAACTAGATATGGCCCGTGTGTGTAGGAAGCACAGTTCTTTTGTTCTGAGCAAGCTCGCTGTTCGGACCACATAGGAAACACAGTAGAGTAGGCGAGTGCTCTTTTCTCAAAAGCAGAGTGTGTTTCTTGTAAGGCTAGCTAGTGTTTGTTTCCCAGTCAGAAACAGAGTTGAATCACACGCAGTTTCTGGTCCTACGAGCAAGAGGTGTTTTCCTTTAAGAAGAGTCACTACTGCGATCCCATTGCCATACACAGGACAAATAGCACTGGTGTCTGTTCCCAGCAAGTACAGTGTATTGGACTGAAGAGGATCTACTGCTCTTGTCAGGTTCCTAAGCAGAATTGAACTAGATATGGCCGTGTGTGTAGGAAGGACATTTCTTTTGTTCTGAGCAAGCTCACTGTTTGGACACCATAGGAAACACAGTAGAGTAGAAGAGTGCTCTTTTCTGAGAAGCAGAGTGTGTTTCTTGTAAGGCTAGCTAGTGTTTGTTTCCCAGTCAGAAACGAAGTTGAATCCCATGCAGTTTCCGGTCCTACGAGCAAGAGTTGTTTTCTGGTAAGAAGAGTCACAATTACGCTCCCATTGTCATACACAGGGCAAATAGCACGGGTGTCTGTTCCCAGCATGTACAGTGTATTGGACTGAGGAGGATCTACTGTTCTTGTCAGTTTCCTAAGCAGAGTTGAACTAGATATGGCCCGTGTGTGTAGGAAGCACAGTTCTTTTGTTCTAAGCAAGCTCACTCTTCTGGCCTTATAGGAAACACAGTAGAGTAGAAGAGTGCTCTTTTCTCAAAAGCAGAGTGTGTTTCTTGTAAGGCTAGCTAGTGTTTGTTTCCCAGTCAGAAACGAAGTTGAATCCCATGCAGTTTCTGGTCCTACGAGCAAGAGTTGTTTTCTGGTAAGAAGAGTCACTATTGCACTCCCATTGCCATACACAGTGCAAATAGCCCTCGCGTCTGTTCCCAGCAAGTACAGTGTATTGGACAGAAGAGGAGATAGTGTTCTTGTCAGTTTTCTAACCAGAGTTGAACTAGATATGACCGTGTGCGTAGGAAGCACAGTTCTTTTGTTCTGAGCAAGCTCACTGTTCGGACCCCATAGGAAACACAGTAGAGTAGAAGAGTGCTCTTTTCTCAAAAGCAGAGTGTGTTTCTTTTAAGGCGAGCTAGCATTTGTTTCCCAGTCCTAAATGGCGTTGAATAACATGCAGTTTGTGGTCCTGTGAGCAAGAGTTGTGTTCTGGTAATGAAAGTCACTATTGTGCTCTCATTGCCATAAACAGTGCAAATAGCACTGGCGTCTGTTCCCAGCAAGTACAGTGTATTGGACTGAAGAGGATCTACTGTTCTTGTCAGGTTCTAAGCAGAGTTGAACTAGATATGGCCCGTGTGTGTAGGAAGCACAGTTCTTATGTTCTGAGCAAGCTCACTGTTCTGGCCCTATAGGAAACACAGTAGAGTAGAAGAGTGCTCTTTTCTCTAAAGCAGAGTGTATTTCTTGTAAGTGGAGCTCGCGTTTGTTTACAAGTCCTAAATGGAGTTGAGTCACAGGCAGTTTTTGGTCCTACGAGCAAGAGTTGTTTTCTGGTAAGAAGAGTCACTATTGCGCTCCAAATGCCATACACAGTGCAAATAGCACTCCCGTCTGTTCCCAGCAAGTACAGTGTATTGGACTGAAGAGGATTTACTGTTCTTGTCAGGTTCCTAAGCAGAATTGAACTAGACATGATCGTGTGTGTAGGAAGCACAGTTCTTTTGTTCTCAGCAAGCTCACTGTTCAGACCCCATAGGAAACACAGTAGAGTAGAAGAGTGTTCTTTTCTCAAAAGCAGAGTGTGTTTCTTATAACGCGAGCTTGCGTTTGTTTCCCAGTCCTAAATGGAGTTGAATCACATGCAGTTTCTGGTCCTACGAGCAAGAGTTGTTTTCTGGTAAGGAAAGCCACTATTGTGCTGCCATTGCCATACACAGGACAAGTAGCACTGTTGTCTGTTCCCAGCAAGTACAGTGTATTGGACTGAAGAGGATCTACTGTTCTTGTCAGGTTCCTAAGCAGAGTTGAACTAGATATGGCCCGTGTGTGTAGGAAGCACAGTTCTTATGTTCTGAGCAAGCTCACTGTTCTGGCACTAAAGGAAACACAGTAGAGTAGAAGAGTGCTCTTTTCTCTAAAGCAGAGTGTATTTCTTGTAAGGTGAGCTCGCGTTTGTTTCCCAGTCCTAAATGGAGTTGAGTCACAGGCAGTTTTTGGTCCTAGGAGCAAGATTTGTTTTATGGTAAGAAGAGTCACTATTGCGCTGCCATTGCCATCCACAGGACAAATAGCACTGGCGTCTGTTCCCAGCAGGTACAGTGTATTGGACTGAAGAGGATCTACTGTTCTTGTCAGGTTCCTAAGCAGAATTGAACATGACATGGCCGTGTGTGTAGGAAGCACAGTTCTTTTGTTCTGAGCAAGCTCACTGTTCGGACCACATAGGAAACACTGTAGAGTAGAAGAGTGCTCTTTTTTCAAAAGCAGAGTGTGTTTCTTGTAAGGCGAGCTAGCATTTGTTTCCCAGTCCTAAATGGCGTTGTATCACATGCAGTTTGTAGTCCTATGAGCAAGAGTTGTTTTCTGGTAAGGAAAGTCACTATTGCGCTCTCATTGCCATACACAGTTCAAATAGCACTCGCGTCTGTTCCCTGCAAGTACAGTGTATTGGACTGAAGAGGATCTACTGTTCTTGTCAGGTTCCTAAGCAGAGTTGAACTAGATATGGCCGGTGTGTGTAGGAAGCACAGTTATTATGTTCTGAGCAAGCTCACTGTTCTGGCCCTATAGGAAACACAGTAGAGTAGAAGAGTGCTCTTTTCTCTAAAGTAGAGTGTATTTCTTGTAAGGCGAGCTCGCATTTGTTTCCTAGTACTAAATAGAGTTGAGTCACAGGCAGTTTCTGGTCCTATGAGCAAGAGTTGTTTTCTTTTAAGAAGAGTCACTATTACGCTCCCATTTTCATACACAGGGCAAATAGCAATGGCATCTGTTCCCAGCATGTACAGTGTATTGGACTGAAGAGGATCTACTGTTTTTGTCAGTTTCCTAAGCAGAGTTGAAGTAGATATGGCCCGTGTGTGTAGGAAGCACAGTTCTTTTGTTCTGAGCAAGCTCGCTGTTCGGACCACATAGGAAACACAGTAGAGTAGGCGAGTGCTCTTTTCTCAAAAGCAGAGTGTGTTTCTTGTAAGGCTAGCTAGTGTTTGTTTCCCAGTCAGAAACAGAGTTGAATCACACGCAGTTTCTGGTCCTACGAGCAAGAGTTGTTTTCCTTTAAGAAGAGTCACTACTGCGATCCCATTGCCATACACAGGACAAATAGCACTGGCGTCTGTTCCCAGCAAGTACAGTGTATTGGACTGAAGAGGATCTACTGCTCTTGTCAGGTTCCTAAGCAGAATTGAACTAGATATGGCCGTGTGTGTAGGAAGGACATTTCTTTTGTTCTGAGCAAGCTCACTGTTCAGACTCCGTAGGAAACACAGTAAAGTAGAAGAGTGCTCTTTTCTCAAAAGCAGAGTGTGTTTCTTGTAAGGCGAGCTAGCGTTTGTTTCCTAGTCCTAAATGGAGTTGAATCACATGCAGTTTCTGATCCTACGAACAAGAGTTGTTTTCTGGTAAGGAAAGTCACTATTGTGCTCCAATTGCCATACACAGGGCAAATAGCACTCGAGGCTTTTCCCAGCAAGTACAGTGTATTGGACTGAATAGGAGCTACTGTTCTTGTCAGTTTCCTAAGCAGAGTTGAACTACATATGGTCCGTGTGTGTAGGAAGCACAGTTCTTTTGTCCTGATGAAGCTCACTGTTTTTACACCATAGGAAACACAGTAGACTAGAAGAGTGCTCTTTTCTCAAAAGCAGAGTGTGTTTCTTGTAAGGCGATCTAGCATTCGTTTCCCAGTCATAAATGGAGTTGAATCCCATGCAGTTTCCGGTCCTACAAGCAAGAGTTGTTTTCTGGTAAGAAGAGTGACAATTACGCTCCCATTGTCATACACAGGGCAAATAGCACGGGTGTCTGTTCCCAGCATGTACAGTGTTTTGGACTGAGGAGGATCTACTGTTCTTGTCAGTTTCCTAAGCAGAGTTGAACTAGATATGGCCCGTGTGTGTAGGAAGCACAGTTCTTTTGTTCTAAGCAAGCTCACTCTTCTGGCCTTATAGGAAACACAGTAGAGTAGAAGAGTTCTCTTTTCTCAAAAGCAGAGTGTGTTTCTTGTAAGGCTAGCTAGTATTTGTTTCCCAGTCAGAAACGAAGTTGAATCCCATGCAGTTTCTGGTCCTACGAGCAAGAGTTGTTTTCTGGTAAGAAGAGTCACTATTGCGCTCCCATTGCCATACACAGTGCAAATAGCACTCGCGTCTGTTCCCAGCAAGTACAGTGTATTGGACAGAAGAGGAGATAGTGTTCTTGTCAGTTTTCTAACCAGAGTTGAACTAGATATGACCCGTGTGTGTAGGAAGCACAGTTCTTTTGTTCTGAGCAAGGTCACTGTTCGGACCCCATAGGAAACACAGTAGAGTAGAAGAGTGCTCTTTTCTCAAAAGCAGAGTGTGTTTCTTTTAAGGCGAGCTAGCATTTGTTTCCCAGTCCTAAATGGCGTTGAATAACATGCAGTTTGTGGTCCTATGAGCAAGAGTTGTGTTCTGGTAATGAAAGTCACTATTGTGCTCTCATTGCCATACACAGTGCAAATAGCACTCGCGTCTGTTCCCAGCAAGTACAGTGTTTTGGACTGAAGAGGATCTACTGTTCTTGTCAGGTTCTAAGCAGAGTTGAACTAGATATGGCCCGTGTGTGTAGGAAGCACAGTTCTTATGTTTTGAGCAAGCTCACTGTTCTGGCCCTATAGGAAACACAGTAGAGTAGAAGAGTGCTCTTTTCTCTAAAGCAGAGTGTATTTCTTGTAAGTTGAGCTCGCGTTTGTTTCCCAGTCCTAAATGGAGTTGAGTCACAGGCAGTTTTTGGTCCTACGAGCAAGAGTTGTTTTCTGGTAAGAAGAGTCACTATTGCGCTCCAAATGCCACACAGTGCAAATAGCACTCTCGTCTGTTCCCAGCAAGTACAGTGTATTGGACTGAATAGGAGCTACTGTTCTTGTCAGTTTCCTAAGCACAGTTGAAATAGATATGGCCTGTGTGTAGGAAGCACAGTTCTTTTGTTCTGAGCAAGCTCACTGTTCTGGCCCTATAGGAAACACAGTAGAGTAGAAGAGTGCTCTTTTCTCTAAAGCAGAGTGTGTTTCTTGCAAGGCGAGCCAGCATTTGTTTCCCAGTCCTAAATGGAGTTGAATCACATGCAGTTTCTGGTCCTAGGAGCAAGAGTTGTTTTCTGGTAAGAAGAGTCACTATTGCGCTGCCATTGCGTTCCACAGGACAAATAGCACTCGCGTCTGTTCCCAGCAAGTACAGTGTATTGGACTGAAGAGGATCTACTGTTCTTGTCAGGTTCCTAAGCAGAATTGAACTAGACATGATCGTGTGTGTAGGAAGCACAGTTCTTTTGTTCTGAGCAAGCTCACTGTTCAGACCCCATAGGAAACACAGTAGAGTAGAAGAGTGTTCTTTTCTCAAAAGCAGAGTGTGTTTCTTATAACGCCAGCTAGCGTTTGTTTCCCAGTCCTAAATGGCGTTGTATCACATGCAGGTTGTAGTCCTATGAGCAAGAGTTGTTTTCTGGTAAGGAAAGTCACTATTGCGCTCTCATTGCCATACACAGTTCAAATAGCACTCGCGTCTGTTCCCAGCAATTACAGTGTATTGGACTGAAGAGGATCTACTGTTCTTGTCAGGTTCCTAACCAGAGTTGAACTAGATATGGCCGGTGTGTGTAGGAAGCACAGTTATTATGTTCTGAGCAATCTCACTGTTCTGGCCATATAGGAAACACAGAAGAGTAGAAGAGTGCTCTTTTCTCTAAAGTAGAGTGTATTTCTTGTAAGGCGAGCTTGCATTTGTTTCCTAGTCCTAAATAGAGTTGAGTCACAGGCAGTTTCTGGTCCTACGAGCAAGAGTTGTTTTCTGGTAAGGAAAGCCACTATTGTGCTGCCATTTCCATACACAGGACAAGTAGCACTGTTGTCTGTTCCCAGCATGTACAGTGTATTGGAATGAAGAGGATCTACTGTTCTTGTCAGGTTCCTAAGCAGAGTTGAACTAGATATGATCCGTGTGTGTAGGAAGCACAGTTCTTTTGTTCTGAGCAAGCTCACTGTTTGGAACCCATAGGAAACACAGTAGAGTAGAAGAGTGCTCTTTTCTCTAAAGCGGAGTGTGTTTCTTGTAAGGCGAGCTAGCGTTTGTTTCGCAGTCCTAAATGGAGTTGAATCCCATGCAGTTTTTGGTATGATGAGCAAGAGTTGTTTTCTGGTAAGAAGACTCACTATTGTGTTGCCATTGCCATACACAGGACAAATAGCACTGGCGTCTGTTCGCAGCAAGTACAGTGTATTGTACTGAAGAAGATCTACTGTTCTTGTCAGGTTCCTTAGCAGACTTGAACTAGATATGGCCGTGATGTAGGAAGCACAGTTCTTTTGTTCTGAGCAAGCTCACTCTTCGGACCCCATAGGGAACACAGTAGAGTAGAAGAGTGCTTTTTTCTCAAAAGCAGAGTGTGTTTCTTGTAAGGCGAGCTAGCGTTTGTTTTCCATTCCTAAATGGAGTTGAATCACATGCAGTTTCTGGTCCTACGAGCAAGAGTTGTTTTCTGGTAAGGAAAGTCACTATTGCGCTCTCATTGCCATACAGTGCAAATAGCACTCCCGTCTGTTCCCAGCAAGTACAGTGTATTGGACTGAAGAGGAGCTACTGTTCTTCTCAGTTTCCTAAGGAGAGTTGAACTAGATATGGCCCGTGTGTGTAGGAAGCACAGTTCTTTTTTTCTGAGCAAGCTCACTGTTTTGGCCCTATAGGAAACACAGTAGAGTAGAAGAGTGCTCTTTTCTCAAAAGCAGAGTGTGTTTCTTGTAAAGCGAGCTAGAGTTTGTTTCCCAGTCCTAAATGGAGTTGAGTCACATGCACTTTCTGGTCCTATGAGCAAGAGTTGTTTTATGTTAAGAATAGTCACTATTGCACTGCCATTGCCATACAAAGGACCAATAGCACTGGCGTCTGTTCCCAGCAAGTACAGTGTTTTCGACTGAAGAGGATCTACTGCTCTTGTCAGGTTCCTAATCAGAATTGAACTAGATAATGCCGTGTGTGTAGGAAGCACAGTTCTTTTGTTCTTAGCAAGCTCACTGTTCGGACTCCATTGGAAACACAGTAGAGTAGAAGAGTGCTCTTTTCTCAAAAGCAGAGTGTGTTTCTTGTAAGGCTAGCTAGTGTTTGTTTCCCATTCAGAAACGGAGTTGAATCCCACGCAGTTTCTGGTCCTGCAAGCAAGAGTTGTTTTCTGGTAAGAAGAGTCACTATTGCGTTCCCTTGCCATACACAGTGCAAATAGCACTCGCGTCTGTTCCCAGCAAGTACAGTGTATTGGACTGAAGAGGAGCTACTGTTCTTGTCAGTTCTCTAAGCAGAGTTGAACTAGATATGGCCGTGTGTGTAGGAAGCACAGTTCTTTTGTTCTGAGCAAGCTCACTGTTCTGGCCTTAAAGGAAACACAGTAGAGTAGAAGAGTGCTCTTTTCTCAAAAGCAGAGTGTGTTTCTTGTAAGGCTAGCTAGTGTTTGTTTACCAGTCAGAAACGAAGTTGAATCCCATGCAGTTTCTGGTCCTACGAGCAAGAGTTGTTTTCTGGTAAGAAGAGTCACTATTGCGCTCCCATTGCCATACACAGTGCAAATAGCACTCGTGTCTGCTCCCAGCAAGTACAGTGTATTGGACTGAAGAGGAGATACTGTTCTTCTCAGTTTCCTAAGCAGAGTTGAATTATATATGGCCCGTGTGTGTAGGAAGCACAGTTCTTTTTTTCTGAGCAAGCTCACTGTTCGGACACGATAGGGAACACAGTAGAGTAGGAGTGCTCTTTTCTCAAAAGCAGAGTGTGTTTCTTGTAAGGCGAGCTAGCATTCGTTTCCCAGTCATAAATGGAGTTGAATCCCATGCAGTTTCTGGTCCTACGAGCAAGAGTTGTTTTCTGGTAAGAAGAGTCACAATTACGCTCCCATTGTCATACACAGGGCAAATAGCACTGGTGTCTGTTCCCAGCATGTACAGTGTATTGGACTGAGGAGGATCTACTGTTCTTGGCAGTTTCCTAAGCAGAGTTGAACTAGATATGGCCCGTGTGTGTAGGAAGCACAGTTCTTTTGTTCTAAGCAAGCTCACTGCTCTGAACCTATAGGAAACACAGTAGAGTAGAAGAGTGCTCTTTTCTCAAAAGCAGAGTGTGTTTCTTGTAAGGCTAGCTAGTGTTTGTTTCCCAGTCAGAAACGGAGTTGAATCCCATGCAGTTTCTGGTCCTATGAGCAAGAGTTGTTTTCTGGTAAGAAGAGTCACTATTGAGCTCCCAATATCATATACAGTGCAAATAGCACTCGCTTCTGCTCCCAGCAAGTACAGTGTATTGGACTGAAGAGGAGCTACTGTTCTTGTCAGTTTCCTATGCAGAGTTGAACTAGATATGGCCCGTGTGTGTAGGAAGCACAGTTCTTTTGTTCTGAGCAAGCTCACTGTTCAGACCCCATAGGAAACACAGTAGAGTAGAAGAGTACTCTTTTCTCAAAAGCAGAGTGTATTTATTTTAAGGCGAGCTAGCGTTTGTTTCCCAGTCCAAAATGGAGTTGAATCACATGCAGTTTTTGGTCCTACGAGTAAGAGTTGTTTTCTGGTAAGGAAAGTAACTATTGTGCTCCTTTAGCCACACACAGTGCAAATAGCACTCGCGTCTGCTCCCAGCAAGTACAGTGTATTGGAAAGGAGAGGAGCTACTGTTCTTGTCAGTTTCCTAAGCAGAGTTGAACTAGATATGACACGTGTGTGTAGTAAGCACAGTTCTTTTTTTCTAAGCAAACACACTGTTCGGACCCCATAGGAAACACAGTAGAGTAGAAGAGTGCTCTTTTCTCAAAAGCAGAGTGTGTTTCTTTTATGGCGAGCTAGCGTTCGTTTCAAAGTCATAAATGGAGTTGAATCCCATGCAGTTTCTGGTCCTATGAGCAAGAGTTGTTTTCTTTTAAGAAGAGTCAGTATTACGCTCCCATTTTCATACACAGGGCAAATAGCAATGGCGTCTGTTCCCAGCATGTACAGTGTATTGGACTGAAGAGGATCTACTGTTTTTGTCAGGTTCCTAAGCAGAATTGAACTAGATATGGCCGTGTATGTAGGAAGCACAGTTCTTTTGTTCTGAGCAAGCTCACTGTTCATACCACATAGGAAACACCGTAGAGTAGAAGAGTGCTCTTTTCTCAAAAGCAGAGAGTGTTTCTTGTAAGGCGAGCTAGCATTTGTTTCCCAGTCCTAAATGGCGTTGTATCACATGCAGTTTGTAGTCCTATGAGCAAGAGTTGTTTTCTGGTAAGGAAAGTCACTATTGCGCTCTCATTGCCATACACAGTTCAAATAGCACTCGCGTCTGTTCCCAGCAAGTACAGTGTATTGGACTGAAGAGGATCTACTGTTCTTGTCAGGTTCCTAAGCAGAGTTGAACTAGATATGGCCGGTGTGTGTAGGAAGCACAGTTATTATGTTCTGAGCAATCTCACTGTTCTGGCCATATAGGAAACACAGTAGAGTAGAAGAGTGCTCTTTTCTCTAAAGTAGAGTGTATTTCTTGTAAGGCAAGCTCGCATTTGTTTCCCAGTCCTAAATAGAGTTGAGTCACAGGCAGTTTTTGGTCCTACGAGCAAGAGTTGTTTTCTGGTAAGAAGAGTCACTATTCCGCTCCAAATGCCATACACAGTGCAAATAGCACTCGCGTCTGTTCCCAGCAAGTACAGTGTATTGGAATGAATAAGAGCTACTGTTCTTGTCAGTTTCCTGAGCAGAGTTGAACTAGATATGGCCCTTGTGTAGGAAGCACAGTTCTTTTGTTCTGAGCAAGCTCACTGTTTGGACCCCATAGGAAACACCGTATAGTAGAAGAGTGCTCTTTTCTCAAAAGCAGAGTGTGTTTCTTGTAAGGCGAGCTAGTGTTTGTTTCCCAGTCAGAAACGGAGTTGAATCCCACGCAGTTTCTGGTCCTGCAAGCAAGAGTTGTTTTCTCGTAAGAAGAGTCACTATTGCGTTCCCTTGCCATACACATTGCAAATAGCACTCGCGTCTGTTCCCAGCAAGTACAGTGTATTGGACTGAAGAGGAGCTACTGTTCTTGTCAGTTTTCTAAGCAGAGTTGAACTAGATATGGCCCGTGTGTGTAGGAAGCAAGTTCTTTTGTTCTGAGCAAGCTCACTGTTCTGGCCGTATAGGAAACACAGTAGAGTAGAAGAGTGCTCTTTTCTCAAAAGCAGAGTGTGTTTCTTGTAGGGTGAGCTAGAGTTTGTTTCCCAGTAATAAATGGATTTGAATCACATGCAGTTTCTGGTCCTACGAGCAAGAGTTGTTTTCTGGTAAGAAGAGTCACTATTGTGCTCCTTTTGCCATACACAGTGCAAATAGCACTCGCGTCTGTTCCAAGCACGTACAGTGTATTGGACTGAAGAGGAGCTAATGTTCTTGTCAGTTTCCTAAGCAGAGTTGAACTAGATATGGCCCGTGTGTGTAGGAAGCACAGTTCTTTTGTTCTGAGCAAGCTCGCTGTTCGGACCACATAGGAAACACAGTAGAGTAGGCGAGTGCTCTTTTCTCAAAAGCAGAGTGTGTTTCTTGTAAGGCTAGCTAGTGTTTGTTTCCCAGTCAGAAACAGAGTTGAATCAACGCAGTTTCTGGTCCTACGAGCAAGAGTTGTTTTCCTTTAAGAAGAGTCACTACTGCGATCCCATTGCCATACACAGGACAAATAGCACTGGTATCTGTTCCCAGCAAGTACAGTGTATTGGAGTGAAGAGGATCTACTGCTCTTGTCAGGTTCCTAAGCAGAATTGAACTAGATATGGCCGTGTGTGTAGGAAGGACATTTCTTTTGTTCTGAGCAAGCTCACTGTTTGGACACCATAGGAAACACAGTAGAGTAGAAGAGTGCTCTTTTCTGAGAAGCAGAGTGTGTTTCTTGTAAGGCTAGCTAGTGTTTGTTTCCCAGTCAGAAACGAAGTTGAATCCCATGCAGTTTCTGGTCCAACGAACAAGAGTTGTTTTCTGGTAAGGAAAGTCACTATTGCGCTCCAATTGCCATACACAGGGCAAATAGCACTCGAGGCTTTTTCCAGCAAGTACAGTGTATTGGACTGAATAGGAGCTACTGTTCTTGTCAGTTTCCTAAGCAGAGTTGAACTACATATGGTCCGTGTGTGTAGGAAGCACAGTTCTTTTGTTCTGAGCAAGCTCACTGTTTGGACACCATAGGAAACACAGTAGAGTAGAAGAGTGCTCTTTTCTCAAAAGCAGAGTGTGTTTCTTGTAAGGCGAGCTAGCATTCGTTTCCCAGTCATAAATGGAGTTGAATCCCATGCAGTTTCCGGTCCTACGAGCAAGAGTTGTTTTCTGGTAAGAAGAGTCACAATTACGCTCCCATTGTCATACACAGGGCAAATAGCACGGGTGTCTGTTCCCAGCATGTACAGTGTATTGGACTGAGGAGGATCTACTGTTCTTGTCAGTTTCCTAAGCAGAGTTGAACTAGATATGGCCCGTGTGTGTAGGAAGCACAGTTCTTTTGTTCTAAGCAAGCTCACTCCTCTGGCCTTATAGGAAACACAGTAGAGTAGAAGAGTGCTCTTTTCTCAAAAGCAGAGTGTGTTTCTTGTAAGGCTAGCTAGTGTTTGTTTCCCAGTCAGAAACGAAGTTGAATCCCATGCAGTTTCTGGTCCTACGAGCAAGAGTTGTTTTCTGGTAAGAAGAGTCACTATTGCGCTCCCATTGCCATACACAGTGCAAATAGCACTCGCGTCTGTTCCCAGCAAGTACAGTGTATTGGACAGAAGAGGAGATAGTGTTCTTGTCAGTTTTCTAACCAGAGTTGAACTAGATATGACCGTGTGCGTAGGAAGCACAGTTCTTTTGTTCTGAGCAAGCTCACTGTTCGGACCCCATAGGAAACACAGTAGAGTAGAAGAGTGCTCTTTTCTCAAAAGCAGAGTGTGTTTCTTTTAAGGCGAGCTAGCATTTGTTTCCCAGTCCTAAATGGCGTTGAATAACATGCAGTTTGTGGTCCTGCAAGCAAGAGTTGTTTTCTCGTAAGAAGAGTCACTATTGCGTTCCCTTGCCATACACATTGCAAATAGCACTCGCGTCTGTTCCCAGCAAGTACAGTGTATTGGACTGAAGAGGAGCTACTGTTCTTGTCAGTTTTCTAAGCAGAGTTGAACTAGATATGGCCCGTGTGTGTAGGAAGCAAGTTCTTTTGTTCTGAGCAAGCTCACTGTTCTGGCCGTATAGGAAACACAGTAGAGTAGAAGAGTGCTCTTTTCTCAAAAGCAGAGTGTGTTTCTTGTAGGGTGAGCTAGAGTTTGTTTCCCAGTAATAAATGGATTTGAATCACATGCAGTTTCTGGTCCTACGAGCAAGAGTTGTTTTCTGGTAAGAAGAGTCACTATTGCGCTCCTTTTGCCATACACAGTGCAAATAGCACTCGCGTCTGTTCCAAGCACGTACAGTGTATTGGACTGAAGAGGAGCTAATGTTCTTGTCAGTTTCCTAAGCAGAGTTGAACTAGATATGGCCCGTGTGTGTAGGAAGCACAGTTCTTTTGTTCTGAGCAAGCTCGCTGTTCGGACCACATAGGAAACACAGTAGAGTAGGCGAGTGCTCTTTTCTCAAAAGCAGAGTGTGTTTCTTGTAAGGCTAGCTAGTGTTTGTTTCCCAGTCAGAAACAGAGTTGAATCAACGCAGTTTCTGGTCCTACGAGCAAGAGTTGTTTTCCTTTAAGAAGAGTCACTACTGCGATCCCATTGCCATACACAGGACAAATAGCACTGGTATCTGTTCCCAGCAAGTACAGTGTATTGGACTGAAGAGGATCTACTGCTCTTGTCAGGTTCCTAAGCAGAATTGAACTAGATATGGCCGTGTGTGTAGGAAGGACATTTCTTTTGTTCTGAGCAAGCTCACTGTTTGGACACCATAGGAAACACAGTAGAGTAGAAGAGTGCTCTTTTCTGAGAAGCAGAGTGTGTTTCTTGTAAGGCTAGCTAGTGTTTGTTTCCCAGTCAGAAACGAAGTTGAATCCCATGCAGTTTCTGGTCCAACGAACAAGAGTTGTTTTCTGGTAAGGAAAGTCACTATTGCGCTCCAATTGCCATACACAGGGCAAATAGCACTCGAGGCTTTTTCCAGCAAGTACAGTGTATTGGACTGAATAGGAGCTACTGTTCTTGTCAGTTTCCTAAGCAGAGTTGAACTACATATGGTCCGTGTGTGTAGGAAGCACAGTTCTTTTGTTCTGAGCAAGCTCACTGTTTGGACACCATAGGAAACACAGTAGAGTAGAAGAGTGCTCTTTTCTCAAAAGCAGAGTGTGTTTCTTGTAAGGCGAGCTAGCATTCGTTTCCCAGTCATAAATGGAGTTGAATCCCATGCAGTTTCCGGTCCTACGAGCAAGAGTTGTTTTCTGGTAAGAAGAGTCACAATTACGCTCCCATTGTCATACACAGGGCAAATAGCACGGGTGTCTGTTCCCAGCATGTACAGTGTATTGGACTGAGGAGGATCTACTGTTCTTGTCAGTTTCCTAAGCAGAGTTGAACTAGATATGGCCCGTGTGTGTAGGAAGCACAGTTCTTTTGTTCTAAGCAAGCTCACTCCTCTGGCCTTATAGGAAACACAGTAGAGTAGAAGAGTGCTCTTTTCTCAAAAGCAGAGTGTGTTTCTTGTAAGGCTAGCTAGTGTTTGTTTCCCAGTCAGAAACGAAGTTGAATCCCATGCAGTTTCTGGTCCTACGAGCAAGAGTTGTTTTCTGGTAAGAAGAGTCACTATTGCGCTCCCATTGCCATACACAGTGCAAATAGCACTCGCGTCTGTTCCCAGCAAGTACAGTGTATTGGACAGAAGAGGAGATAGTGTTCTTGTCAGTTTTCTAACCAGAGTTGAACTAGATATGACCGTGTGCGTAGGAAGCACAGTTCTTTTGTTCTGAGCAAGCTCACTGTTCGGACCCCATAGGAAACACAGTAGAGTAGAAGAGTGCTCTTTTCTCAAAAGCAGAGTGTGTTTCTTTTAAGGCGAGCTAGCATTTGTTTCCCAGTCCTAAATGGCGTTGAATAACATGCAGTTTGTGGTCCTGCAAGCAAGAGTTGTTTTCTCGTAAGAAGAGTCACTATTGCGTTCCCTTGCCATACACATTGCAAATAGCACTCGCGTCTGTTCCCAGCAAGTACAGTGTATTGGACTGAAGAGGAGCTACTGTTCTTGTCAGTTTTCTAAGCAGAGTTGAACTAGATATGGCCCGTGTGTGTAGGAAGCAAGTTCTTTTGTTCTGAGCAAGCTCACTGTTCTGGCCGTATAGGAAACACAGTAGAGTAGAAGAGTGCTCTTTTCTCAAAAGCAGAGTGTGTTTCTTGTAGGGTGAGCTAGAGTTTGTTTCCCAGTAATAAATGGATTTGAATCACATGCAGTTTCTGGTCCTACGAGCAAGAGTTGTTTTCTGGTAAGAAGAGTCACTATTGCGCTCCTTTTGCCATACACAGTGCAAATAGCACTCGCGTCTGTTCCAAGCACGTACAGTGTATTGGACTGAAGAGGAGCTAATGTTCTTGTCAGTTTCCTAAGCAGAGTTGAACTAGATATGGCCCGTGTGTGTAGGAAGCACAGTTCTTTTGTTCTGAGCAAGCTCGCTGTTCGGACCACATAGGAAACACAGTAGAGTAGGCGAGTGCTCTTTTCTCAAAAGCAGAGTGTGTTTCTTGTAAGGCTAGCTAGTGTTTGTTTCCCAGTCAGAAACAGAGTTGAATCAACGCAGTTTCTGGTCCTACGAGCAAGAGTTGTTTTCCTTTAAGAAGAGTCACTACTGCGATCCCATTGCCATACACAGGACAAATAGCACTGGTATCTGTTCCCAGCAAGTACAGTGTATTGGACTGAAGAGGATCTACTGCTCTTGTCAGGTTCCTAAGCAGAATTGAACTAGATATGGCCGTGTGTGTAGGAAGGACATTTCTTTTGTTCTGAGCAAGCTCACTGTTTGGACACCATAGGAAACACAGTAGAGTAGAAGAGTGCTCTTTTCTGAGAAGCAGAGTGTGTTTCTTGTAAGGCTAGCTAGTGTTTGTTTCCCAGTCAGAAACGAAGTTGAATCCCATGCAGTTTCTGGTCCAACGAACAAGAGTTGTTTTCTGGTAAGGAAAGTCACTATTGCGCTCCAATTGCCATACACAGGGCAAATAGCACTCGAGGCTTTTTCCAGCAAGTACAGTGTATTGGACTGAATAGGAGCTACTGTTCTTGTCAGTTTCCTAAGCAGAGTTGAACTACATATGGTCCGTGTGTGTAGGAAGCACAGTTCTTTTGTTCTGAGCAAGCTCACTGTTTGGACACCATAGGAAACACAGTAGAGTAGAAGAGTGCTCTTTTCTCAAAAGCAGAGTGTGTTTCTTGTAAGGCGAGCTAGCATTCGTTTCCCAGTCATAAATGGAGTTGAATCCCATGCAGTTTCCGGTCCTACGAGCAAGAGTTGTTTTCTGGTAAGAAGAGTCACAATTACGCTCCCATTGTCATACACAGGGCAAATAGCACGGGTGTCTGTTCCCAGCATGTACAGTGTATTGGACTGAGGAGGATCTACTGTTCTTGTCAGTTTCCTAAGCAGAGTTGAACTAGATATGGCCCGTGTGTGTAGGAAGCACAGTTCTTTTGTTCTAAGCAAGCTCACTCCTCTGGCCTTATAGGAAACACAGTAGAGTAGAAGAGTGCACTTTTCTCAAAAGCAGAGTGTGTTTCTTGTAAGGCTAGCTAGTGTTTGTTTCCCAGTCAGAAACGAAGTTGAATCCCATGCAGTTTCTGGTCCTACGAGCAAGAGTTGTTTTCTGGTAAGAAGAGTCACTATTGCGCTCCCATTGCCATACACAGTGCAAATAGCACTCGCGTCTGTTCCCAGCAAGTACAGTGTATTGGACAGAAGAGGAGATAGTGTTCTTGTCAGTTTTCTAACCAGAGTTGAACTAGATATGACCGTGTGCGTAGGAAGCACAGTTCTTTTGTTCTGAGCAAGCTCACTGTTCGGACCCCATAGGAAACACAGTAGAGTAGAAGAGTGCTCTTTTCTCAAAAGCAGAGTGTGTTTCTTTTAAGGCGAGCTAGCATTTGTTTCCCAGTCCTAAATGGCGTTGAATAACATGCAGTTTGTGGTCCTGTGAGCAAGAGTTGTGTTCTGGTAATGAAAGTCACTATTGTGCTCTCATTGCCATACACAGTGCAAACAGCACTCGCGTCTGTTCCCAGCAAGTACAGTGTATTGGACTGAAGAGGATCTACTGTTCTTGTCAGGTTCTAAGCAGAGTTGAACTAGATATGGCCCGTGTGTGTAGGAAGCCCAGTTCTTATGTTCTGAGCAAGCTCACTGTTCTGGCCCTATAGGAAACACAGTAGAGTAGAAGAGTGCTCTTTTCTCTAAAGCAGAGTGTATTTCTTGTAAGTGGAGCTCGCGTTTGTTTCCAAGTCCTAAATGGAGTTGAGTCACAGGCAGTTTTTGGTCCTACGAGCAAGAGTTGTTTTCTGGTAAGAAGAGTCACTATTGCGCTCCAAATGCCATACACAGTGCAAATAGCACTCCCGTCTGTTCTCAGCAAGTACAGTGTATTGGACTGAAGAGGATCTACTGTTCTTGTCAGGTTCCTAAGCAGAATTGAACTAGAAATGATCGTATGTGTAGGAAGCACAGTTCTTTTGTTCTCAGCAAGCTCACTGTTCAGACCCCATAGGAAACACAGTAGAGTAGAAGAGTGTTCTTTTCTCAAAAGCAGAGTGTGTTCTTTATAACGCGAGCTAGCGTTTGTTTCCCAGTCCTAAATGGAGTTGAATCACATGCAGTTTCTGGTCCTACGAGCAAGAGTTGTTTTCTGGTAAGGAAAGCCACTATTGTGCTGCCATTGCCATACACAGGACAAGTAGCACTGTTGTCTGTTCCCAGCATGTACAGTGTATTGGACTGAAGAGGATCTACTGTTCTTGTCAGGTTCTTAAGCAGAATTGAACTAGATATGGCCGTGTATGTAGGAAGCACAGTTCTTTTGTTCTGAGCAAGCTCAATGTTCGGACCACATAGGAAACACTGTAGAGTAGAAGAGTGCTCTTTTCTCAAAAACAGAGTGTGTTTCTTTTAAGGCGAGCTAGCATTTGTTTCCCAGTCCTAAATGGCGTTGTATCACATGCAGTTTGTAGTCCTATGAGCAAGAGTTGTTTTCTGGTAAGGAAAGTCACTATTGTGCTCTCATTGCCATACACAGTGCAAATAGCACTCGCGTCTGTTCCCAGCAAGTACAGTGTATTGGACTGAAGAGGATCTACTGTTCTTGTCAGGTTCCTAAGCAGAGTTGAACTAGATATGGCCGGTGTGTGTAGGAAGCACAGTTATTATGTTCTGAGCAAGCTCACTGTTCTGGCCCTATAGGAAACACAGTAGAGTAGAAGAGTGCTCTTTTCTCTAAAGTAGAGTGTATTTCTTGTAAGGCGAGCTCGCATTTGTTTCCCAGTCCTAAATAGAGTTGAGTCACAGGCAGTATTTGGTCCTACGAGCAAGAGTTGTTTTCTGGTAAGAAGAGTCACTATTGTGCTCCAAATGCCATACACAGTGCAAATAGCACTCGTGTCTGTTCCCAGCAAGTACAGTGTATTGGAATGAAGAGGATCTACTGTTCTTGTCAGTTTCCAAAGCAGAGTTGAACTAGATATGGCCCGTGTGTAGGAAGCACAGTTCTTTTGTTCTGAGCAAGCTCACTGTTCTGGCCCTATAGGAAACACAGTAGAGTAGAAGAGTGCTCTTTTCTCTAAAGCAGAGTGTGTTTCTTGTAAGGCGAGCTCGCATTTATTCCCAGTCCTAAATGGAGTTGAGTCACATGCAATTTTTGGTCCTACGAGCAAGAGTTTTTTTCTCGTAAGAAGAGTCACTATTGTGCTCCAATTACCATACACAGTGCAAATAGCACTCGCGTCTGTGCCCAGCAAGTACAGTGTATTGGACTTAAGAGGAGCTACTGTTCTTGTCAGATTCCTAAGCAGAGTTGAACTAGATATGGTCCATGTGTGTAGGAAGCACAGTTCTTTTGTTCTGAGCAAGCTCACTGTTTGGACCCCATAGGAAACACCGTAGAGTAGAAGAGTGCTCTTTTCTCAAAAGCAGAGTGTGTTTCTTGTAAGGCGAGCTAGCATTTGTTTCCCAGTCCTAAATGGAGTTGAATCACATGCAGTTTGTAGTCCTATGAGCAAGAGCTGTTTTCTGGTAAGGAATGTCACTATTGCGCTCTCATTGCCATACACAGTGCAAATAGCACTCGCGTCTGTTCCCAGCAAGTACAGTGTATTGGACTGAAGAGGATCTACTGTTCTTGTCAGGTTCCTAAGCACAGTTGAAATAGATATGGCCTGTGTGTGTAGGAAGCACAGTTATTATATTCTGAGCAAGCTCACTGTTCTGGCCCTATAGGAAACACAGTAGAGTTGAAGAGTGCTCTTTTCTCTAAAGTAGAGTGTATTTCTTGTAAGGCGAGCTCGCATTTGTTTCCCAGTCCTAAATAGAATTGAGTCACAGGCAGTTTTTGGTCCAAAGAGCAAGAGTTGTTTTCTGGTAAGAAGAGTCACTATTGCGCTCCAAATGCCATACTCAGTGCAAATAGCACTCGCATCTGTTCCCAGCAAGTACAGTGTATTGGACTGAAGAGGATCTACTGTTCTTGTCAGGTTCCTAAGCAGAGTTGAACTAGACATGGCCCGTGTGTAGGAAGCACAGTTCTTTTGTTCTGAATAAGCTCACTGTTCTGACCCTATAGGAAACACTGTGGAGGAGAAGAGTGCTCTTTTCTTAAAACAGAGTGTGTTTCTTGTAAGGCGAGATAGCGTTTGTTTCCCAGTCCTAAATGGAGTTGAGTCACATGCAGTTTCTGGTCCTATGAGCAAGAGTTGTTTTATGGTAAGAAGAGTCACTATTGCACTGCCATTGCCATGCACAGGGCAAATAGCACTGGCGTCTGTTCCCAGCAAGTACAGTGTATTGAACTGAAGAGGATCTACTGTTCTTCTCAGTTTCCTAAGCAGAGTTGAACTAGATATGGCCCATATGTCTAGGAAGCACAGTTATAATGTTCTGAGCAAACTCACTGTTTGGACAACATAGGAAACAAAGTAGAGTAGAAGAGTGCTCTTTCCTCTAAAGCAGAGTCTGTTTCTTGTAAGGCGAGCTAGCGTTTGTATCCCAGTCCTAAATGGAGTAGAATCACATGCAGTTTCTGATCCTACGAGCATGAGTTGTTTTATGGTAAGAATAGTCACTATTGCGCTCCCATTGCCATACACAGGACCAATAGCACATGCGTCTGTTCCCAGCAAGTACAGTGTATTGGACTGAATAGGATCTACTGTTCTTGTCAGGTTCCTAAGCAAAATTCAAGTAGATATGGCCATGTGTGTAGGAAGCACAGTTCTTTTGTTCTGAGCAAGCTCACTGTTCGGACCCCATAAGAAACACAGTAGAGTAGAAGAGTGCTCTTTTCTCAAAAGCAGAGTGTGTTTCTTGTAAGGCGAGCTAGCGTTTGTTTCCCAGTCCTAAATGGAGTTAAATTACATGCAGTTTCTGGTCCTACGAGCAAGAGTTGTTTTCTGGTAAGGAAAGTCACTATTGCGCTCCCATTGCCATACACAGTACAAATAGCACTCACGTCTGTTCCCAGGAATTACAGTGTATTGGACTGAAGAGGAGCTACTGTTCTTGTCAGTTTCCTAAGCAGAGTTGAACTAGATATGGCCCGTGTGTGTAGGAAGCACAGTTCTTATGTTCTGAGCAAGCTCACTGTTCTGGCCCTATAGGAAACACAGTAGAGTAGATTAGTGCTCTTTTATCTAAAGCAGAGTGTGTTTCTTGTAAGGCGAGCTAGCGTTTGTTTCGTAGTCCTAAATGGAGTTGAAACCCATGCAGTTTCTGGAACTACTAGCAAGAGTTGTTTTCTGGTAAGAAGAGTCACTATTGCACTGACATTGCCATACACAGGACAAATAGCACTGGCGTCTGATCGCAGCAAGTACAGTGTATTGCACTGAAGAGGATCTACTGTTCTTGTCAGGTTCCTAAGAAGAATTGAACTAGATATGTCCATGTGTTTAGGAAGCACAGTTCTTTTGTTCTGAGCAAGTTCACTGTTCGGACCTCATAGGAAACACAGTAGAGGAGAAGAGTGCTCTTTTCTCAAAAGCAGAGTGTGTTTTTTGTAAGGCAAGCTAGCGTTTGTTTCCCAGGCCTAAATGGAGTTGAATCACATGCAGTTTCAGGTCCTACGAGCAAGAGATGTTTTCTGGTAAGGAAAGTCACTATTGCGCTCTTATTGCCATACACAGTGCAAATAGCACTCGCGTTTGTTCCCTGCAAGTCCAGTGTATCAGACTGAAGAGGAGCTACTGTTCTTGTCAGTTTCCTAAGCACAGTTCAACTAGATATGGCCCGTGTGTGTAGGATGCACAGTTCTTATGTTCTGAGCAAGCTCACTGTTCTGGCCTTATAGGAAACACAGTAGAGTAGATAAGTGCTCTTTTCTCTAAAGCAGAGTGTGTTTCTTGTAAGGTGAGCTATCGTTTGTTTCCCAGTCCTAAATGGAGTTGAATCACATGCAGTTTCTGGTCCTACGAACAAGAGTTGTTTTCTGCTAAGGAAAGTCACTTTGTGCTCCCATTGCCAAACACAGTGCAAATAGCACTCGTGTCTGTTCCCAGCAAGTACAGTGTATTGGACTGAAGAGGAGCTACTGTTCTTGTCAGTTTCCTAAGCAGAGTTGAACTAGATATTATCCGTGTGTGTAGGAAGCACAGTTCTTTTGTTCTGAGCAAGCTCACTGTTCAGACCCCATAGGAAACACAGTAGAGTAGAAGAGTACTCTTTTCTCAAAAGCAGAGTGTATTTATTTTAAGGCGAGCTAGCGTTTGTTTCCCAGTCCAAAATGGAGTTGAATCACATGCAGTTTTTGGTCCTATGAGTAAGAGTTGTTTTCTGGTAAGGAAAGTAACTATTGTGCTCCTTTAGCCATACAAAGTGCAAATAGCACTCGTGTCTGCTCCCAGCAAGTACAGTGTATTGGAAAGAAGAGGAGCTAATGTTCTTGTCAGTTTCCTAAGCAGAGTTGAACTAGATATGACACGTGTGTGTAGTAAGCACAGTTCTTTTTTTCTAAGCAAGCTCACTGTTCGGACCCCATAGGAAACACAGTAGAGTAGAAGAGTGCTCTTTTCTCAAAAGCAGAGTGTGTTTCTTTTAAGGCGAGCTAGCGTTCGTTTCAAAGTCATAAATGGAGTTGAATCCCATGCAGTTTTTGGTCCTATGAGCAAGAGTTGTTTTCTTTTAAGAAGAGTCACTATTACGCTCCCATTTTCATACACAGGGCAAATAGCAATGGCGTCTGTTCCCAGCATGTACAGTGTATTGGACTGAAGAGGATCTACTGTTCTTGTCAGTTTCCTAAGGAGAGGTGAACTAGATATGGCCCGTGTGTGTAGGAAGCACAGTTCTTTTGTTCTGAGCAAGCTCACTGTTCTGGCCCTATAGGAAACACAGTAAAGTAGAAGAGTGCTCTTTTCTCTAAAGCAGAGTGTATTTCTTGTAAGGTGAGCTCGCGTTTGTTTCCCAGTCCTAAATGGAGTTGAGTCACAGGCAGTTTTTGGTCCTAAGAGCAAGAGTTGTTTTCTGGTAAGAAGAGTCACTATTGCGCTCCAAATGCCATACACAGTGCAAATAGCACTCGCGTCTGTTCCCAGCAAGTACAGTGTATTGGACTGAAGAGGAGCTACTGTTCTTGTCAGTTTCCTAAGCAGAGTTGAAATAGATATGGCCCGTGTGTAGGAAGCACAGTTCTTTTGTTCTGAGCAAGCTCACTGTTCTGGCCCTTTAAGAAACACAGTAGAGTAGAAGAGTGCTCTTTTCTCTAAAGCAGAGTGTGTTTCTCGTAAGGCGAGCTAGCATTTGTTTCCCAGTCCTAAATGGAGTTGAATCACATGCAGTTTCTGGTCCTAGGAGCAAGAGTTGTTATATGGTAAGAAGAGTCACTATTGCGCTGCCATTGCCATACACAGGACAAATAGCACTGGCGTCTGTTCCCAGCAAGTACAGTGTATTGGACTGAAGAGGATCTACTGTTCTTGTCAGGTTCCTAAGCAGAATTGAACTAGACTGGGCCTTGTGTGTAGGAAGCACAGTTCTTTTGTTCTGAGCAAGCTCACTGTTCAGACCCCATAGGAAAAACAGTAGAGTAGAAGAGTGTTCTTTTATCAAAAGCAGAGTGTGTTTCTTATAACGCGAGCTAGCGTATGTTTCCCAGTCCTAAATGGAGTTGAATCAAATGCAGTTTCTGGTCCTACGAGCAAGAGTTGTTTTCTGGTAAGGAAAGCCACTATTGCGCTGCCATTGCCATACACAGGACAAATAGCACTGTTGTCTGTTCCCAGCAAGTTCAGTGTATTGGACTGAAGAGGATCTACTGTTTTTGTCAGGTTCCTAAGCAGAATTGAACTAGATATGGCCGTGTATGTAGGAAGCACAGTTCTTTTGTTCTGAGCAAGCTCACTGTTCGGACCACATAGGAAACACCGTAGAGTAGAAGAGTGCTCTTTTCTCAAAAGCAGAGTGTGTTTCTTGTAAGGCGAGCTAGCATTTGTTTCCCAGTCCTAAATGGCGTTGTATCACATGCAGTTTGTAGTCCTATGAGCAAGAGTTGTTTTCTGGTAAGGAAAGTCACTATTGCGCTCTCATTGCCATACACAGTGCAAATAGCACTCGCGTCTGTTCCCACCAAGTACAGTGTATTGGACTGAAGAGGATCTACTGTTCTTGTCAGGTTCCTAAGCAGAGTTGAACTAGATATGGCCGGTGTGTGTAGGAAGCACAGTTATTATGTTCTGAGCAAGCTCACTGTTCTGGCCCTATAGGAAACACAGTAGAGTAGAAGAGTGCTCTTTTCTCTAAAGTAGAGTGTATTTCTTGTAAGGCGAGCTCGCATTTGTTTCCCAGTCCTAAATAGAGTTGAGTCACAGGCAGTTTTTGGTCCTACGAGCAAGAGTTGTTTTGTGTAAGAAGAGTCACTATTGTGCTCCAATTACCATACACAGTGCAAATAGCACTCGCATCTGTGCCCAGCAAGTACAGTGTATTGGACTGAAGAGGAGCTACTGTTCTTGTCAGTTTACTAAGCAGAGTTGAACTATATATGGTCCATGTGTGTAGGAAGCACAGTTCTTTTGTTCTGAGCAAGCTCACTGTTTGGACCCCATAGGAAACACCGTAGAGTAGAAGAGTGCTCTTTTCTCAAAAGCAGAGTGTGTTTCTTGTAAGGCGAGCTAGTGTTTGTTTCCCAGTCAGAAACGGAGTTGAATCCCACGCAGTTTCTGGTCCTGCAAGCAAGAGTTGTTTTCTCGTAAGAAGAGTCACTATTGCGTTCCCTTGCCATACACATTGCAAATAGCACTCGCGTCTGTTCCCAGCAAGTACAGTGTATTGGACTGAAGAGGAGCTACTGTTCTTGTCAGTTTTCTAAGCAGAGTTGAACTAGATATGGCCCGTGTGTGTAGGAAGCACAGTTCTTTTGTTCTGAGCAAGCTCACTGTTCTGGCCCTATAGGAAACACAGTAGAGTAGAAGAGTGCTCTTTTCTCAAAAGCAGAGTGTGTTTCTTGTAGGGTGAGCTAGAGTTTGTTTCCCAGTCCTAAATGGATTTGAATCACATGCAGTTTCTGGTACTACGAGCAAGAGTTGTTTTCTGGTAAGGAAAGTCACTATTGTGCTCCCTTTGCCATACACAGTGCAAATAGCACTCGCGTCTGTTCCCAGCACGTACAGTGTATTGGACTGAAGAGGAGCTAATGTTCTTGTCAGTTTCCTAAGAAGAGTTGAACTAGATATGGTCCGTGTGTGTAGGAAGCACAGTTCTATTGTTCTGAGCAAGCTCACTGTTCTGGCCCTATAGGAAACACAGTAGAGTAGTTGAGTGCTCTTTTCTCTAAAGCAGAGTCGGTTTCTTGTAAGGCGAGCTCGCGTTTGTTTCCCAGTCCTAAATGGAGTTGAGTCACAGGCAGTTTTTGGTAATACCAGCAAGAGTTGTTTTCTGGTAAGGAAAGTCACTATTGCGCTCCCATTGCCATACACAGTACAAATAGCACTCGCGTCTGTTCCCAGGAATTACAGTGTATTGGACTGAAGAGGAGCTACTGTTCTTGTCAGTTTCCTAAGCAGAGTTGAACTAGATATGGCCCGTGTGTGTAGGAACCACAGTTCCTATGTTCTGAGCAAGCTCACTGTTCTGGCCCTATAGGAAACACAGTAGAGTAGTTGAGTGCTCTTTAATCTAAAGCAGAGTGTGTTTCTTGTAAGGCGAGCTAGTGTTTGTTTCCCAGTCCTAAATGGAGTTGAATCACGTGCAGTTTCTGGTCCTACGAACAAGAGTTGTTTTATGGTAAGGAAAGTCCCATTGTGCTCCCATTGCCATACACAGTGCAAATAGCACTCGAGGCTGTTCCCAGCAATTACAGTGTATTGGAGTGAAGAGGAGCTACTGTTCTTCTCAGTTTCCTAAGCAGAGTTGAACTAGATATGGCCCGTGTGTCTAGGAAGCACAGTTATTATGTTCTGATCAAGCTCACTGTTCTGGCCCTATAGGAAACACAGTAGAGTAGAAGAGTGCTCTTTTCTCTAAAGCAGAGTGTGTTTCTTGTAAGGCGAGCTAGCGTTTGTTTCCCAGTTCTAAATGGAGTTGAATCACATGCAGTTTCTGGTCCTACGAGCAAGAGTTGTTTTATGGTAAAAAGAGTCACTATTGCGCTGCCATTGCCATACACAGGACAAATAGCACTGGCGTCTGTTCCCAGCAAGTACAGTGTATTGGCCTGAAGAGGATCTACTGTTCTTGTCAGTTTCCTAAGGAGAGTTGAACTAGATATGGCCGCGTGTGTAGGAAGCACAGTTCTTTTGTTCTGAGCAATCTCACTGTTCGGACCCCATAGGAAACACAGTAGAGTAGAAGAGTGCTCTTTTCTCAAAAGCAGAGTGGGTTTCTTGTAAGGCGAGCTAGCGTTTGTTTCCCAGTCCTAAATGGAGTTGAATCACATGCAGTTTCTGGTCCTACGAGCAAGAGTTGTTTTCTGGTAAGGAAAGTCACTATTGCGCTCCCATTGCCATATACAGTACAAATAGCACTCGCGTCTGTTCCCAGGAATTACAGTGTATCGTACTGAAGAGGAGCTACTGTTCTTGTCAGTTTCCTAAGCAGAGTTGTACTAGATATGACCCGTGTGTGTAGGAAGCACAGTTCTTATGATCTGTGCAAGCTCACTGTTCTGGCCCTATAGGAAACACAGTACAGTAGATGAGTGCTCTTTTATCTAAAGCAGAGTGTGTTTCTTGTAAGGCGAGCTAGCGTTTGTTTGCTAGTCCTAAATGGAGTTGAATCACATGCAGTTTCTGGTCCTACGAACAAGAGTTGTTTTCTGGTAAGGAAAGTCACATTGTGCTCCCATTGCCATACACAGTGCAAATAGCACTCGCGTCTGTTCCCAGCAAATATAGTGTATTGCACTGAATAGGTGCTACTGTTCTTGTCAGTTTCCTATGCAGAGTTGAACTAGATATTATCCGTGTGTGTAGGAAGCACAGTTCTTTTGTTCTGAGCAAGCTCACTGTTTGGACCCTATAGGAAACACAGTAAAGTAGAAGAGTGCTCTTTTCTCTAAAGCAGAGTGTGTTTTTGTAAGGCGAGCTAGCGTTTGTTTCGTAGTCCTAAATGCAGTTGAAACCCATGCAGTTTCTGGTACTACGAGCAAGAGTTGTTTTCTGGTAAGAAGAGTCACTATTGCGCTGCCATTGCCATACACAGGACAAATAGCACTGGCGTCTGATCGCAGCGATTACAGTGTATTGGACTGAAGAGGATCTACTGTTCTTGTCAGGTTCCTAAGCAGAATTGAACTAGTTATGGCCGTGTGTGTAGGAAGCACAGTTCTTTTGTTCTGAGCAAGCTCACTGTTCGGACCACATAGGAAACACAGTAGAGGAGAAGAGTGCTCTTTTCTCAAAAGCAGAGTGTGTTTTTTGTAAGGCAAGCTAGCGTTTGTTTCCCAGTCCTAAATGGAGTTGAATCACATGCAGTTTCAGGTCCTATGAGCAAGAGATGTTTTCTGGTAAGGAAAGTCACTATTGTGCTCTTATTGCCATACACAGTGCAAATAGCACTCGCATCTGTTCCCAGGAATTACAGTGTATCGGACTGACGAGGAGCTACTGTTCTTGTCAGTTTCCTAAGCAGAGTTGAACTAGATATGGTCCATGTGTGTAGGAAGCACAGTTCTTTTGTTCTGAGCAAGCTCACTGTTTGGACCCCATAGGAAAAACAGTAGAGTAGAAGAGTGCTCTTTTCTCTAAAGCAGAGTGTGTTTCTTGTAAGGCGAGCTAGCTTTTGTTTCCCAGTCCGAAATGGAGTTGAATCCCATGCAGTTTCTGGTCCTAAGAGCAAGAGTTGTTTTCTGGTAAGGAAAGTCACTATTGTGCTCCCATTGCCATACACAGTGCAAATAGAACTCGCGTCTGTTCCCAGCAAGTACAGTGTATTGGAGTGAAGAGGAGCTACTGTTCTTCTCAGTTTCCTAAGCAGAGTTGAACTAGATATGTCCCGTGTGTCTAGGAAGCACAGTTATTATGTTCTGCGCAAGCTCTGTGTTCTGGCCCTATAGGAAACACAGTAGAGTAGAAGAGTGCTCTTCTCTCCCAAGCAGAGTGTGTTTCTTGTAAGGCGAGCTCGCGTTTGTTTCCCAGTCCTAAATGGAGTTGAGTCACAGGCAGTTTTTGGTACTACCAGCAAGAGTTGCTGTCTGGTAAGGAAAGTCACTATTGCGCTCCCATTGCCATACACAGTACAAATAGCACTCGCGTCTGTTCCCAGGAATTACAGTGTATCGGAATGAAGAAGAGCTACTGTTCTTGTCAGTTTCCTAAGCAGAGTTGAACTAGATATGGTCCGTGTGTATAGGAAGCACAGTTCTTATGTTCTGAGCAAGCTCACTGTTCTGGCCCTATAGGAAACACAGTAGAGTAGATGAGTGCTCTTTTATCTAAAGCAGAGTGTGTTTCCTGTAAGGCGAGCTAGCGTTTGTTTCCAAGTCCTAAATGGAGTTGAATCACATGCAGTTTCTGCTCCTACGAACAAGAGTTGTTTTCTGGTAAGGAAAGTCACATTGTGCTCCCATAGCCATACACAGTGCAAATAGCACTCGCGTCTGTTCCCAGCAAGTACAGTGTATTGAAGTGAAGAGGAGCTACTGTTCTTCACAGTTTCCTAAGTAGAGTTGAACTAGATATGGCCCATGTGTCTAGGAAGCACAGTTATTATGTTCTGAGCAAGCTCACTGTTTTGGGGCCCCATAGGAAACACAGTAGAGTAGAAGAGTGCTCTTTCCTCTAAAGAAGAGTGTGTTTCTTGTAAGGCGAGCTAGCGTTTGAATCCCAGTCCTAAATGGAGTTGAATCACATGCAGTTTCTGGTCCTACGAGCATGAGTTGTTTTATGGTAAGAATAGTCACTATTGCGCTCCCATTGCCATACACAGGACCAATAGCACATGCGTCTGTTCCAAGCAAGTACAGTGTATTGGACTGAATAGGATCTACTGTTCTTGTCAGGTTCCTAAGCAGAATTGAACTAGATATGGCCGTGTGTGTAGGAAGCACAGTTCTTTTGTTCTGAGCAAGCTCACTGTTCGGACCCCATAAGAAACATAGTAGAGTAGAAGAGTACTCTTTTCTCAAAAGCAGAGTGTGTTTCTTGTAAGGCGAGCTAGCGTTTGTTTCCCAGTCCTAAATGGAGTTGAATCACATGCAGTTTCTGGTCCTACGAGCAAGAGTTGTTTTCTGGTAAGGAAAGTCACTATTGCGCTCCAATTGCCATACACAGTACAAATAGCACTCGCGTCTGTTCCCAGGAATTACAGTGTATCGGACTGAAGAGGAGCTACTGTTCTTCTCAGTTTCCTAAGCAGAGTTGAACTAGATATGGCCCGTGTGTGTAGGAAGCACAGTTCTTATGTTCTGAGCAAGCTCACTGTTCTGGCCCTATAGAAAACACAGTAGAGTAGATGAGTGCTCTTTTATCTAAAGCAGAGTGTGTTTCTTGTAAGGCGAGCTAGCATTTGTTTCCTACTCCTAAATGGAGTTGAATCACATGCAGTTTCTGGTCCTACGAACAAGAGTTGTTTTCTGGTAAGGAAAGTCACATTGTGCTCCCATTGCCATACACAGTGCAAATAGCACCTGCGGCTGTTCCCAGCAAGTACAGTGTATTGGAGTGAAGAGGAGCTACTGTTCTTCTCAGTTTCCTAAGCAGAGTTGTACTAGATATGGCCCGTGTGTCTAGGAAGCACAGTTATTATGTTCTGAGCAACCTCACTGTTCTGGCCCTATAGGAAACACAGTAGAGTAGATGAGTGCTCTTTTATCTAAATCAGAGTGTGTTTCTTGTAAGGCGAGCTAGCATTTGTTTCCCAGTCCTAAATGGAGTTGAGTCACAGGCAGTTTTTGGTACTATGAGCAAGAGTTGTTTTCTGGTAAGAAGAGTCACTCTTGCGCTCCAAATGCCATACACAGTGCAAATAGCACTCGCGTCTGTTCCCAGCAAGTACAGTGTATTGGACTGAATAGGAGCTACTATTCTTGTCAGTTTCCTAAGCAGAGTTGAACTAGATATGGCCCGTGTGTATGAAGCACAGTTCTTTTGTTCTGAGCAAGCTTACTGTTCTGGCTCTATAGGAAACACAGTAGAGTAGAAGAGTGCTCTTTTCTCTAAAGCAGAGTGTGTTTCTTGTAAGGCGAGCTAGCGTTTGTTTCCCAGTCCTAAATGGAGTTGAATCACATGCAGTTTCTGGTCCTACGCGCAAGAGTTGTTTTATGGTAAGAAGAGTCACTATTGTGTTGCCATTGTCATACACAGGACAAATAGCACTGGCGTCTGTTCCCAGCAAGTACAGTGTATTGGACTGAAGAGGATCTACTGTTCTTGTCAGGTTTTTAAGCAGAATTGAAATAGATATGGCCGTGTGTGTAGGAAGCACAGTTCTTTTGTTCTGAGCAAGCTCACTGTTCGGACCCCATTGGAAACACAGTAGAGTAGAAGAGTGCTCTTTTCTCAAAAGCAGAGTGTGTTTCTTGTAAGGCGAGCTAGCGTTTGTTTCCTAGTCCTAAATGCAGTTGAAACCCATGCAGTTTCTGGTACTACGAGCAAGAGTTGTTTTCTGGTAAGAAGAGTCACTATTGCGCTCCCATTGCCATACACAGTACAAATAGCACTCGCGTCTGTTCCCAGCAAGTACAGTGTATTGGACTGAAAAGGAGCTACTCTTCTTGTCAGTTTCCTAAGCAGAGTTGAACTACATATGGTCCGTGTGTTTAGGAAGCACAGTTCTTTTGTTCTGAGCAAGCTCAATGTTTGGACCCCATAGGAAAAACAGTAGAGTAGAAGAGTGCTCTTTTCTCTAAAGCAGAGTGTGTTTCTTGTAAGGCGAGCTAGGTTTTGTTTCCCAGTCCTAAATGGAGTTGAATCCCATGCAGTTTCTGTCCTAAGAGCAAGAGTTGTTTTCTGGTAAGGAAAGTCACTATTGTGCTCCCATTGCCATACACAGTGCAAATAGAACTCGCGTCTGTTCCCAGCAAGTACAGTGTATTGGAGTGAAGAGGAGCTACTGTTCTTCTCAGTTTCCTAAGCAGAGTTGAACTAGATATGTCCCGTGTGTCTAGGAAGCACAGTTATTATGTTCTGAGCAAGCTCAATGTTCTGGCCCTATAGGAAACACAGTAGAGTAGAAGAGTGCTCTTTTCTCTAAAGCAGAGTTGGTTTCTTGTAAGGCGAGCTCGCGTTTGTTTCCCAGTCCTAAATGGAGTTGAGTCACAGGCAGTTTTTGGTAATACCAGCAAGAGTTGTTTTCTGGTAAGGAAAGTCACTATTGCGCTCCCATTGCCATACACAGTACAAATAGCACTCGCGTCTGTTCCCAGGAATTACAGTGTATTGGACTGAAGAGGAGCTACTGTTCTTGTCAGTTTCCTAAGCAGAGTTGAACTAGATATGGCCCGTGTGTGTAGGAACCACAGTTCTTATGTTCTGAGCAAGCTCACTGTTCTGGCCCTATTGGAAACACAGTAGAGTAGATGAGTGCTCATTTATCTAAAGCAGAGTGTGTTTCTTGTAAGGCGAGCTAGTGTTTGTTTCCCAGTCCTAAATGGAGTTGAATCACGTGCAGTTTCTGGTCCTACGAACAAGAGTTGTTTTATGGTAAGGAAAGTCCCATTGTGCTCCCATTGCCATACACAGTGCAAATAGCACTCGCGGCTGTTCCCAGCAATTATAGTGTATTGGAGTGAAGAGGAGCTACTGTTCTTCTCAGTTTCCTAAGCAGAGTTGAACTAGATATGGCCCGTGTGTCTAGGAAGCACAGTTATTATGTTCTGATCAAGCTCACTGTTCTGGCACTATAGGAAACACAGTAGAGTAGAAGAGTGCTCATTTCTCTAAAGCAGAGTGTGTTTCTTGTAAGGCGAGCTCGCGTTTGTTTCCCAGTCCTAAATGGAGTTGAGTCACAGGCAGTTTTTGGTACTACGAGCAAGAGTTGTTTTCTGGTAAGAAGAGTCACTATTACGCTCCAAATGCCATACACAGTGCAAATAGCACTCGCGTCAGTTCCCAGCAAGTACAGTGTATTGGACTGAATAGGAGCTACTGTTCTTGTCAGTTTCCTAAGCAGAGTTGAACTAGATATGGCCCGTGTGTATGAAGCACAGTTCTTTTGTTCTGAGCAAGCTCACTGTTCTGGCCCTATAGGAAACACAGTAGAGTAGAAGAGTGCTCTTTTCTCTAAAGCAGAGTGTGTTTCTTGTAAGGCGAGCTAGCGTTTGTTTCCCAGTTCTAAATGGAGTTGAATCCCATGCAGTTTCTGGTCCTACGAGCAAGAGTTGTTTTCTGGTAAGAAGAGTCACTATTGAGCTCCCATTGCCATACACAGTGCAAGTAGCACTAACGTCTGTTCCCAGCAAGTACACTGTATTGGACGGAAGAGGAGATAGTGTTCTTGTCAGTTTTCTAACCAGAGTTGAACAAGATATGACCCGTGTGTGTAGGAAGCACAGTTCTTTTGTTCTGAGCAAGCTCACTGTTCGGACCCCTAGGAAACACAGTAGAGTAGAAGAGTGCTCTTTTCTCAAAAGCAGAGTGTGTTTCTTTTAAGGCGAGCTAGCATTTCTTTCCCAGTCCTAAATGGCGTTGAATAACATGCAGTTTGTGGTCCTATGAGCAAGAGTTGTGTTCTGGTAAGGAAAGTCACTATTGTGCTCTCATTGCCATACACAGTGCAAATAGCACTCGCGTCTGTTCCCAGCAAGTACAGTGTATTGGACTGAAGAGGATCTACTGTTCTTGTCAGGTTCCTAAGCAGAGTTGAACTAGATATGGCCCGTGTGTGTAGGAAGCACAGTTCTTTTGTTCTGAGCATGCTCACTGTTCTGGCCCTCTAGGAAACACAGGAGAGTAGATGAGTGCTCTTTTCTCTAAAGCAGAGTGTGTTTCTTGTAAGGCGAGCTAGCGTTTGTTTCCCAGTCCTAAATGGAGTTGAATCACATGCAGTTTCTGGTCCTACGAACAAGAGTTGTTTTCTGCTAAGGAAAGTCACATTGTGCTCCCATTGCCATACACAGTGCAAATAGCACTCGCGTCTGTTCCCAGCAAGTACAGTGTATCGGACTGAAGAGGAGCTATTGTTCTTGTCAGTTTCCTAAGCAGAGTTGAACTAGATATGGCCCGTGTGTGTAGGAAGCACAGTTATTATGTTCTGAGCAAGCTCACTGTTCTGGCCCTATAGGAAACGCAGTAGAGTTGAAGAGTGCTTTTTCTCTAAAGTAGAGTGTATTTCTTGTAAGGCGAGCTCACATTTGTTTCGAGTCCTAAATGGAGTTGAGTCACAGGCAGCTTTTGGTTCTACGAGCAAGAGTTGTTTTCTGGTAAGAAGAGTCACTATTGCGCTCCAAATGCCACACACAGTGCAAATAGCACTCGCGTCTGTTCCCAGCAAGTACAGTGTATCGGACTGAAGAGGAGCTACTGTTCTTGTCAGTTTCCTAAGCAGAGTTGAACTAGATATGGCCCATGTGTCTAGGAAGCACAGTTATTATGTTCTGAGCAAACTCACTGTTTGGACCCCATAGGAAACACAGTAGAGTAGAAGAGTGCTCTTTCCTCTAAAGCAGAGTGTGTTTCTTGTAAGGCGAGCTAGCGTTTTTATCCCAGTCCTAAATGGAGTAGAATCACATGCAGTTTCTGGTCCTACGAGCATGAGTTGTTTTATGGTAAGAAAAGTCACTATTGCGCTCCCATTGCCATACACAGTACAAATAGCACTCCCGTCTGTTCCCAGGAATTACAGTGTATCGGACTGAAGAGGAGCTACTGTTCTTGTCAGTTTCCTAAGCAGAGTTGAACTAGATATGGCCCTTGTGTGTAGGAAGCACAGTTCTTATGTTCTGAGCAAGCTCACTGTTCTGGCCCTATAGGAAACACAATAGAGTAGATGAGTGCTCTTTTATCTAAAGCAGAGTGTGTTTCTTGTAAGGCGAGCTAGCGTTTGTTTCGTAGTCCTAAATGGAGTTGAAACCCATGCAGTTTCTGGAACTACAAGCAAGAGTTGTTTTCTGGTAAGGAAAGTCACTATTGCGTTCTCATTGCCATACACAGTGCAAATAGCACTCGCGTCTGTTCCCAGCAAGTACAGTGTATTGGACTGAAAAGAAGCTACTGTTCTTGTCAGTTTCCTAAGCAGAGTTGAACTACATATGGTCCGTGTATTTAGGAAGCACAGTTCATTTGTTTTGAGCAAGCTCACTGTTTGGACCCCATAGGAAAAACAGTAGAGTAGAAGAGTGCTCTTTTCTCTAAAGCAGAGTGTGTTTCTTGTAAGGCGAGCTAGCTTTTGTTTCCCAGTCCTAAATGGAGTTGAATCCCATGCATTTTCTGGTCCTAAGAGCAAGAGTTGTTTTCTGGTAAGGAAAGTCACTATTGTACTCCCATTGCCATACACAGTGCAAATAGAACTCGCGTCTGTTCCCAGCAAGTACAGTGTATTGGAGTGAAGAGGAGATATTGTTCTTCTTAGTTTCCTAAGCAGAGTTGAACTAGATATGTCCCGTGTGTCTAGGAAGCACAGTTATTATGTTCTGAGCAAGCTCAATGTTCTGGCCCTATAGGAAACACAGTAGAGTAGAAGAGTGCTCTTTTCTCTAAAGCAGAGTCGGTTTCTTGTAAGGCGAGCTCGCGTTTGTTTCCCAGTCCTAAATGGAGTTGAGTCACAGGCAGTTTTTGGTAATACCAGCAAGAGTTGTTTTCTGGTAAGGAAAGTCACTATTGCGCTCCCATTGCCACACACAGTACAAATAGCACTCGCGTCTGTTCCCAGGAATTACAGTGTATTGGACTGAAGAGGAGCTACTGTTCTTGTCAGTTTCCTAAGCAGAGTTGAACTAGATATGGCCCGTGTGTGTAGGAACCACAGTTCTTATGTTCTGAGCAAGCTCACTGTTCTGGCCCTATAGGAAACACAGTAGAGTAGTTGAGTGCTCTTTTATCTAAAGCAGAGTGTGTTTCTTGTAAGGCGAGCTAGTGTTTGTTTCCCAGTCCTAAATGGAGTTGAATCACGTGCAGTTTCTGGTCCTACGAACAAGAGTTGTTTTATGGTAAGGAAAGTCCCATTGTGCTCCCATTGCCATACACAGTGCAAATAGCACTCGCGGCTGTTCCCAGCAATTACAGTGTATTGGAGTGAAGAGGAGCTACTGTTCTTCTCAGTTTCCTAAGCAGAGTTGAACTAGATATGGCCCGTGTGTCTAGGAAGCACAGTTATTATGTTCTGATCAAGCTCACTGTTCTGGCCCTATAGGAAACACAGTAGAGTAGAAGAGTGCTCATTTCTCTAAAGCAGAGTGTGTTTCTTGTAAGGCGAGCTCGCGTTTGTTTCCCAGTCCTAAATGGAGTTGAGTCACAGGCAGTTTTTGGTACTACGAGCAAGAGTTGTTTTCTGGTAAGAAGAGTCACTATTACGCTCCAAATGCCATACACAGTGCAAATAGCACTCGCGTCAGTTCTCAGCAAGTACAGTGTATTGGACTGAATAGGAGCTACTGTTCTTGTCAGTTTCCTAAGCAGAGTTGAACTAGATATGGCCCGTGTGTATGAAGCACAGTTCTTTTGTTCTGAGCAAGCTCACTGTTCTGGCCCTATAGGAAACACAGTAGAGTAGAAGAGTGCTCTTTTCTCTAAAGCAGAGTGTGTTTCTTGTAAGGCGAGCTAGCGTTTGTTTCCCAGTTCTAAATGGAGTTGAATCACATGCAGTTTCTGGTCCTACGAGCAAGAGTTGTTTTATGGTAAAAACAGTCACTATTGCGCTGCCATTGCCATACACAGGACAAATAGCACTGGCGTCTGTTCCCAGCAAGTACAGTGTATTGGCCTGAAGAGGATCTACTGTTCTTGTCAGTTTCCTAAGGAGAGTTGAACTAGATATGGCCGCGTGTGTAGGAAGCACAGTTCTTTTGTTCTGAGCAATCTCACTGTTCGGACCCCATAGGAAACACAGTAGAGTAGAAGAGTGCTCTTTTCTCAAAAGCAGAGTGGGTTTCTTGTAAGGCGAGCTAGCGTTTGTTTCCCAGTCCTAAATGGAGTTGAATCACATGCAGTTTCTGGTCCTACGAGCAAGAGTTGTTTTCTGGTAAGGAAAGTCACTATTGCGCTCCCATTGCCATATACAGTACAAATAGCACTCGCGTCTGTTCCCAGGAATTACAGTGTATCGTACTGAAGAGGAGCTACTGTTCTTGTCAGTTTCCTAAGCAGAGTTGTACTAGATATGACCCGTGTGTGTAGGAAGCACAGTTCTTATGATCTGTGCAAGCTCACTGTTCTGGCCCTATAGGAAACACAGTACAGTAGATGAGTGCTCTTTTATCTAAAGCAGAGTGTGTTTCTTGTAAGGCGAGCTAGCGTTTGTTTGCTAGTCCTAAATGGAGTTGAATCACATGCAGTTTCTGGTCCTACGAACAAGAGTTGTTTTCTGGTAAGGAAAGTCACATTGTGCTCCCATTGCCATACACAGTGCAAATAGCACTCGCGTCTGTTCCCAGCAAATATAGTGTATTGCACTGAATAGGTGCTACTGTTCTTGTCAGTTTCCTATGCAGAGTTGAACTAGATATTATCCGTGTGTGTAGGAAGCACAGTTCTTTTGTTCTGAGCAAGCTCACTGTTTGGACCCTATAGGAAACACAGTAAAGTAGAAGAGTGCTCTTTTCTCTAAAGCAGAGTGTGTTTTTGTAAGGCGAGCTAGCGTTTGTTTCGTAGTCCTAAATGCAGTTGAAACCCATGCAGTTTCTGGTACTAAGAGCAAGAGTTGTTTTCTGGTAAGAAGAGTCACTATTGCGCTGCCATTGCCATACACAGGACAAATAGCACTGGCGTCTGATCGCAGCGATTACAGTGTATTGGACTGAAGAGGATCTACTCTTCTTGTCAGGTTCCTAAGCAGAATTGAACTAGATATGGCCGTGTGTGTAGGAAGCACAGTTCTTTTGTTCTGAGCAAGCTCACTGTTCGGACCACATAGGAAACACAGTAGAGGAGAAGAGTGCTCTTTTCTCAAAAGCAGAGTGTGTTTTTTGTAAGGCAAGCTAGCGTTTGTTTCCCAGTCCTAAATGGAGTTGAATCACATGCAGTTTCAGGTCCTATGAGCAAGAGATGTTTTCTGGTAAGGAAAGTCACTATTGTGCTCTTATTGCCATACACAGTGCAAATAGCACTCGCATCTGTTCCCAGGAATTACAGTGTATCGGACTGACGAGGAGCTACTGTTCTTGTCAGTTTCCTAAGCAGAGTTGAACTAGATATGGTCCATGTGTGTAGGAAGCACAGTTCTTTTGTTCTGAGCAAGCTCACTGTTTGGACCCCATAGGAAAAACAGTAGAGTAGAAGAGTGCTCTTTTCTCTAAAGCAGAGTGTGTTTCTTGTAAGGCGAGCTAGCTTTTGTTTCCCAGTCCGAAATGGAGTTGAATCCCATGCAGTTTCTGGTCCTAAGAGCAAGAGTTGTTTTCTGGTAAGGAAAGTCACTATTGTGCTCCCATTGCCATACACAGTGCAAATAGAACTCGCGTCTGTTCCCAGCAAGTACAGTGTATTGGAGTGAAGAGGAGCTACTGTTCTTCTCAGTTTCCTAAGCAGAGTTGAACTAGATATGTCCCGTGTGTCTAGGAAGCACAGTTATTATGTTCTGCGCAAGCTCTGTGTTCTGGCCCTATAGGAAACACAGTAGAGTAGAAGAGTGCTCTTCTCTCCCAAGCAGAGTGTGTTTCTTGTAAGGCGAGCTCGCGTTTGTTTCCCAGTCCTAAATGGAGTTGAGTCACAGGCAGTTTTTGGTACTACCAGCAAGAGTTGCTGTCTGGTAAGGAAAGTCACTATTGCGCTCCCATTGCCATACACAGTACAAATAGCACTCGCGTCTGTTCCCAGGAATTACAGTGTATCGGAATGAAGAAGAGCTACTGTTCTTGTCAGTTTCCTAAGCAGAGTTGAACTAGATATGGTCCGTGTGTATAGGAAGCACAGTTCTTATGTTCTGAGCAAGCTCACTGTTCTGGCCCTATAGGAAACACAGTAGAGTAGATGAGTGCTCTTTTATCTAAAGCAGAGTGTGTTTCCTGTAAGGTGAGCTAGCGTTTGTTTCCTAGTCCTAAATGGAGTTGAATCACATGCAGTTTCTGCTCCTACGAACAAGAGTTGTTTTCTGGTAAGGAAAGTCACATTGTGCTCCCATAGCCATACACAGTGCAAATAGCACTCGCGTCTGTTCCCAGCAAGTACAGTGTATTGAAGTGAAGAGGAGCTACTGTTCTTCACAGTTTCCTAAGTAGAGTTGAACTAGATATGGCCCATGTGTCTAGGAAGCACAGTTATTATGTTCTGAGCAAGCTCACTGTTTTGGGGCCCCATAGGAAACACAGTAGAGTAGAAGAGTGCTCTTTCCTCTAAAGAAGAGTGTGTTTCTTGTAAGGCGAGCTAGCGTTTGAATCCCAGTCCTAAATGGAGTTGAATCACATGCAGTTTCTGGTCCTACGAGCATGAGTTGTTTTATGGTAAGAATAGTCACTATTGCGCTCCCATTGCCATACACAGGACCAATAGCACATGCGTCTGTTCCAAGCAAGTACAGTGTATTGGACTGAATAGGATCTACTGTTCTTGTCAGGTTCCTAAGCAGAATTGAACTAGATATGGCCGTGTGTGTAGGAAGCACAGTTCTTTTGTTCTGAGCAAGCTCACTGTTCGGACCCCATAAGAAACATAGTAGAGTAGAAGAGTACTCTTTTCTCAAAAGCAGAGTGTGTTTCTTGTAAGGCGAGCTAGCGTTTGTTTCCCAGTCCTAAATGGAGTTGAATCACATGCAGTTTCTGGTCCTACGAGCAAGAGTTGTTTTCTGGTAAGGAAAGTCACTATTGCGCTCCAATTGCCATACACAGTACAAATAGCACTCGCGTCTGTTCCCAGGAATTACAGTGTATCGGACTGAAGAGGAGCTACTGTTCTTCTCAGTTTCCTAAGCAGAGTTGAACTAGATATGGCCCGTGTGTGTAGGAAGCACAGTTCTTATGTTCTGAGCAAGCTCACTGTTCTGGCCCTATAGAAAACACAGTAGAGTAGATGAGTGCTCTTTTATCTAAAGCAGAGTGTGTTTCTTGTAAGGCGAGCTAGCATTTGTTTCCTACTCCTAAATGGAGTTGAATCACATGCAGTTTCTGGTCCTACGAACAAGAGTTGTTTTCTGGTAAGGAAAGTCACATTGTGCTCCCATTGCCATACACAGTGCAAATAGCACCTGCGGCTGTTCCCAGCAAGTACAGTGTATTGGAGTGAAGAGGAGCTACTGTTCTTCTCAGTTTCCTAAGCAGAGTTGTACTAGATATGGCCCGTGTGTCTAGGAAGCACAGTTATTATGTTCTGAGCAACCTCACTGTTCTGGCCCTATAGGAAACACAGTAGAGTAGATGAGTGCTCTTTTATCTAAATCAGAGTGTGTTTCTTGTAAGGCGAGCTAGCATTTGTTTCCCAGTCCTAAATGGAGTTGAGTCACAGGCAGTTTTTGGTACTACGAGCAAGAGTTGTTTTCTGGTAAGAAGAGTCACTCTTGCGCTCCAAATGCCATACACAGTGCAAATAGCACTCGCGTCTGTTCCCAGCAAGTACAGTGTATTGGACTGAATAGGAGCTACTATTCTTGTCAGTTTCCTAAGCAGAGTTGAACTAGATATGGCCCGTGTGTATGAAGCACAGTTCTTTTGTTCTGAGCAAGCTTACTGTTCTGGCTCTATAGGAAACACAGTAGAGTAGAAGAGTGCTCTTTTCTCTAAAGCAGAGTGTGTTTCTTGTAAGGCGAGCTAGCGTTTGTTTCCCAGTCCTAAATGGAGTTGAATCACATGCAGTTTCTGGTCCTACGCGCAAGAGTTGTTTTATGGTAAGAAGAGTCACTATTGTGTTGCCATTGTCATACACAGGACAAATAGCACTGGCGTCTGTTCCCAGCAAGTACAGTGTATTGGACTGAAGAGGATCTACTGTTCTTGTCAGGTTTTTAAGCAGAATTGAAATAGATATGGCCGTGTGTGTAGGAAGCACAGTTCTTTTGTTCTGAGCAAGCTCACTGTTCGGACCCCATTGGAAACACAGTAGAGTAGAAGAGTGCTCTTTTCTCAAAAGCAGAGTGTGTTTCTTGTAAGGCGAGCTAGCGTTTGTTTCCTAGTCCTAAATGCAGTTGAAACCCATGCAGTTTCTGGTACTACGAGCAAGAGTTGTTTTCTGGTAAGAAGAGTCACTATTGCGCTCCCATTGCCATACACAGTACAAATAGCACTCGCGTCTGTTCCCAGCAAGTACAGTGTATTGGACTGAAAAGGAGCTACTCTTCTTGTCAGTTTCCTAAGCAGAGTTGAACTACATATGGTCCGTGTGTTTAGGAAGCACAGTTCTTTTGTTCTGAGCAAGCTCAATGTTTGGACCCCATAGGAAAAACAGTAGAGTAGAAGAGTGCTCTTTTCTCTAAAGCAGAGTGTGTTTCTTGTAAGGCGAGCTAGGTTTTGTTTCCCAGTCCGAAATGGAGTTGAATCCCATGCAGTTTCTGTCCTAAGAGCAAGAGTTGTTTTCTGGTAAGGAAAGTCACTATTGTGCTCCCATTGCCATACACAGTGCAAATAGAACTCGCGTCTGTTCCCAGCAAGTACAGTGTATTGGAGTGAAGAGGAGCTACTGTTCTTCTCAGTTTCCTAAGCAGAGTTGAACTAGATATGTCCCGTGTGTCTAGGAAGCACAGTTATTATGTTCTGAGCAAGCTCAATGTTCTGGCCCTATAGGAAACACAGTAGAGTAGAAGAGTGCTCTTTTCTCTAAAGCAGAGTCGGTTTCTTGTAAGGCGAGCTCGCGTTTGTTTCCCAGTCCTAAATGGAGTTGAGTCACAGGCAGTTTTTGGTAATACCAGCAAGAGTTGTTTTCTGGTAAGGAAAGTCACTATTGCGCTCCCATTGCCATACACAGTACAAATAGCACTCGCGTCTGTTCCCAGGAATTACAGTGTATTGGACTGAAGAGGAGCTACTGTTCTTGTCAGTTTCCTAAGCAGAGTTGAACTAGATATGGCCCGTGTGTGTAGGAACCACAGTTCTTATGTTCTGAGCAAGCTCACTGTTCTGGCCCTATTGGAAACACAGTAGAGTAGATGAGTGCTCATTTATCTAAAGCAGAGTGTGTTTCTTGTAAGGCGAGCTAGTGTTTGTTTCCCAGTCCTAAATGGAGTTGAATCACGTGCAGTTTCTGGTCCTACGAACAAGAGTTGTTTTATGGTAAGGAAAGTCCCATTGTGCTCCCATTGCCATACACAGTGCAAATAGCACTCGCGGCTGTTCCCAGCAATTACAGTGTATTGGAGTGAAGAGGAGCTACTGTTCTTCTCAGTTTCCTAAGCAGAGTTGAACTAGATATGTCCCGTGTGTCTAGGAAGCACAGTTATTATGTTCTGATCAAGCTCACTGTTCTGGCACTATAGGAAACACAGTAGAGTAGAAGAGTGCTCATTTCTCTAAAGCAGAGTGTGTTTCTTGTAAGGCGAGCTCGCGTTTGTTTCCCAGTCCTAAATGGAGTTGAGTCACAGGCAGTTTTTGGTACTACGAGCAAGAGTTGTTTTCTGGTAAGAAGAGTCACTATTACGCTCCAAATGCCATACACAGTGCAAATAGCACTCGCGTCAGTTCCCAGCAAGTACAGTGTATTGGACTGAATAGGAGCTACTGTTCTTGTCAGTTTCCTAAGCAGAGTTGAACTAGATATGGCCCGTGTGTATGAAGCACAGTTCTTTTGTTCTGAGCAAGCTCACTGTACTGGCCCTATAGGAAACACAGTAGAGTAGAAGAGTGCTCTTTTCTCTAAAGCAGAGTGTGTTTCTTGTAAGGCGAGCTAGCGTTTGTTTCCCAGTTCTAAATGGAGTTGAATCACATGCAGTTTCTGGTCCTACGAGCAAGAGTTGTTTTATGGTAAAAACAGTCACTATTGCGCTGCCATTGCCATACACAGGACAAATAGCACTGGCGTCTGTTCCCAGCAAGTACAGTGTATTGGCCTGAAGAGGATCTACTGTTCTTGTCAGTTTCCTAAGGAGAGTTGAACTAGATATGGCCGGGTGTGTAGGAAGCACAGTTCTTTTGTTCTGAGCAATCTCACTGTTCGGACCCCATAGGAAACACAGTAGAGTAGAAGAGTGCTCTTTTCTCAAAAGCCGAGTGTGTTTCTTGTAAGGCGACCTAGCGTTTGTTTGCTAGTCCTAAATGGAGTTGAATCACATGCAGTTTCTGGTCCTACGAACAAGAGTTGTTTTCTGGTAAGGAAAGTCACATTGTGCTCCCATTGCCATACACAGTGCAAATAGCACTCGCGTCTGTTCCCAGCAAATATAGTGTATTGCACTGAATAGGTGCTACTGTTCTTGTCAGTTTCCTATGCAGAGTTGAACTAGATATTATCCGTGTGTGTAGGAAGCACAGTTCTTTTGTTCTGAGCAAGCTCACTTTTTGGACCCTATAGGAAACACAGTAAAGTAGAAGAGTGCTCTTTTCTCTAAAGCAGAGTGTGTTTTTGTAAGGCGAGCTAGCGTTTGTTTCGTAGTCCTAAATGGAGTTGAAACCCATGCAGTTTCTGGTACTACGAGCAAGAGTTGTTTTCTGGTAAGAAGAGTCACTATTGCGCTGCCATTG
This sequence comes from Peromyscus eremicus, assembly GCF_949786415.1. Lineage (NCBI taxonomy): Eukaryota > Metazoa > Chordata > Mammalia > Rodentia > Cricetidae > Peromyscus > Peromyscus eremicus. The sequence goes on from NW_026735983.1 coordinate 83,768, forward strand.
CCATACACAGGACAAATAGCACTGGCGTCTGATTGCAGCGATTACAGTGTATTGGACTGAAGAGGATCTACTGTTCTTGTCAGGTTCCTAAGCAGAATTGAACTAGTTATGGCCGTGTGTGTAGGAAGCACAGTTCTTTTGTTCTGAGCAAGCTCACTGTTCGGACCCCATAGGAAACACAGTAGAGGAGAAGAGTGCTCTTTTCTCAAAAGCAGAGTGTGTTTTTTGTAAGGCAAGCTAGCGTTTGTTTCCCAGTCCTAAATGGAGTTGAATCACATGCAGTTTCAGGTCCTATGAGCAAGAGATGTTTTCTGGTAAGGAAAGTCACTATTGTGCTCTTATTGCCATACACAGTGCAAATAGCACTCGCGTCTGTTCCCAGGAATTACAGTGTATCGGACTGACGAGGAGCTACTGTTCTTGTCAGTTTCCTAAGCAGAGTTGAACTAGATATGGTCCATGTGTGTAGGAAGCACAGTTCTTTTGTTCTGAGCAAGCTCACTGTTCGGACCCCATAGGAAACACAGTAGAATAGAAGAGTGCTCTTTTCTCAAAAGCAGAGTGTGTTTCTTGTAAGGCGAGCTAGCGTTTGTTTCCCAGTCCTAAATGGAGTTGAATTACATGCAGTTTCTGGTCCTACGAGCAAGAGTTGTTTTCTGGTAAGGAAAGTCACTGTTGCGCTCCCATTGCCATACACAGTGCAAATAGCACTCGCGTCTGTTCCCAGCAAGTACAGTGTATTGGACTGTAAAGGAGCCACTCTTCTTGTCAGTTTCCTAAGCAGAGTTGAACTACATATGGTCCGTGTGTTTAGGAAGCACAGTTCTTTTGTTCTGAGCAAGCTCACTGTTTGGACCCCATAGGAAAAACAGTAGAGTAGAAGAGTGCTCTTTTCTCTAAAGCAGAGTGTGTTTCTTGTAAGGCGAGCTAGCTTTTGTTTCCCAGTCCGAAATGGAGTTGAATCCCATGCAGTTTCTGGTCCTAAGAGCAAGAGTTGTTTTCTGGTAAGGAAAGTCACTATTGTGCTCCCATTGCCATACACAGTGCAAATAGAACTCGCGTCTGTTCCCAGCAAGTACAGTGTATTGGAGTGAAGAGGAGCTACTGTTCTTCTCAGTTTCCTAAGCAGAGTTGAACTAGATATGTCCCGTGTGTCTATGAAGCACAGTTATTATGTTCTGAGCAAGCTCAATGTTCTGGCCCTATAGGAAACACAGTAGAGTAGAAGAGTGCTCTTTTCTCTAAAGCAGAGTGTGTTTCTTGTAAGGCGAGCTCGCGTTTGTTTCCCAGTCCTAAATGGAGTTGAGTCACAGGCAGTTTTTGGTAATACCAGCAAGAGTTGTTTTCTGGTAAGGAAAGTCACTATTGCGCTCCCATTGCCATACACAGTACAAATAGCACTCGCGTCTGTTCCCAGGAATTACAGTGTATCGGACTGAAGAGGAGCTACTGTTCTTGTCAGTTTCCTAAGCAGACTTGAACTAGAAATGCCCCGTGTGTGTAGGAAGCACAGTTCTTATGTTCTGAGCAAGCTCACTGTTCTGGCCCTATAGGAAACACAGTAGAGTAGATGAGTGCTCTTTTATCTAAATCAGAGTGTGTTTCTTGTAAGGCGAGCTAGGTTTTGTTTCCCAGTCCGAAATGGAGTTGAATCCCATGCAGTTTCTGTCCTAAGAGCAAGAGTTGTTTTCTGGTAAGGAAAGTCACTATTGTGCTCCCATTGCCATACACAGTGCAAATAGAACTCGCGTCTGTTCCCAGCAAGTACAGTGTATTGGAGTGAAGAGGAGCTACTGTTCTTCTCAGTTTCCTAAGCAGAGTTGAACTAGATATGTCCCGTGTGTCTATGAAGCACAGTTATTATGTTCTGAGCAAGCTCAATGTTCTGGCCCTATAGGAAACACAGTAGAGTAGAAGAGTGCTCTTTTCTCTAAAGCAGAGTGTGTTTCTTGTAAGGCGAGCTCGCGTTTGTTTCCCAGTCCTAAATGGAGTTGAGTCACAGGCAGTTTTTGGTAATACCAGCAAGAGTTGTTTTCTGGTAAGGAAAGTCACTATTGCGCTCCCATTGCCATACACAGTACAAATAGCACTCGCGTCTGTTCCCAGGAATTACAGTGTATTGGACTGAAGAGGAGCTACTGTTCTTGTCAGTTTCCTAAGCAGAGTTGAACTAGATATGGCCCGTGTGTGTAAGAACCACAGTTCTTATGTTCTGAGCAAGCTCACTGTTCTGGCCCTATTGGAAACACAGTAGAGTAGATGAGTGCTCATTTATCTAAAGCAGAGTGTGTTTCTTGTAAGGCGAGCTAGTGTTTGTTTCCCAGTCCTAAATGGAGTTGAATCACGTGCAGTTTCTGGTCCTACAAACAAGAGTTGTTTTATGGTAAGGAAAGTCCCATTGTGCTCCCATTGCCATACACAGTGCAAATAGCACTCGCGGCTGTTCCCAGCAATTACAGTGTATTGGAGTGAAGAGGAGCTACTGTTCTTCTCAGTTTCCTAAGCAGAGTTGAACTAGATATGGCCCGTGTGTCTAGGAAGCACAGTTATTATGTTCTGATCAAGCTCACTGTTCTGGCACTATAGGAAACACAGTAGAGTAGAAGAGTGCTCATTTCTCTAAAGCAGAGTGTGTTTCTTGTAAGGCGAGCTCGCGTTTGTTTCCCAGTCCTAAATGGAGTTGAGTCACAGGCAGTTTTTGGTACTACGAGCAAGAGTTGTTTTCTGGTAAGAAGAGTCACTATTACGCTCCAAATGCCATACACAGTGCAAATAGCACTCGCGTCAGTTCCCAGCAAGTACAGTGTATTGGACTGAATAGGAGCTACTGTTCTTGTCAGTTTCCTAAGCAGAGTTGAACTAGATATGGCCCGTGTGTATGAAGCACAGTTCTTTTGTTCTGAGCAAGCTCACTGTTCTGGCCCTATAGGAAACACAGTAGAGTAGAAGAGTGCTCTTTTCTCTAAAGCAGAGTGTGTTTCTTGTAAAGCGTGCTAGCGTTTGTTTCCCAGTTCTAAATGGAGTTGAATCCCATGCAGTTTCTAGTCCTACGAGCAAGAGTTGTTTTCTGGTAAGAAGAGTCACTATTGAGCTCCCATTGCCATACACAGTGCAAGTAGCACTAACGTCTGTTCCCAGCAAGTACACTGTATTGGACGGAAGAGGAGATAGTGTTCTTGTCAGTTTTCTAACCAGAGTTGAACAAGATATGACCCGTGTGTGTAGGAAGCACAGTTCTTTTGTTCTGAGCGAGCTCACTGTTCGGACCCATAGGAAACACAGTAGAGTAGAAGAGTGCTCTTTTCTCAAAAGCAGAGTGTGTTTCTTTTAAGGCGAGCTAGCATTTCTTTCCCAGTCCTAAATGGCGTTGAATAACATGCAGTTTGTGGTCCTATGAGCAAGAGTTGTGTTCTGGTAAGGAAAGTCACTATTGTGCTCTCATTGCCATACACAGTGCAAATAGCACTCGCGTCTGTTCCCAGCAAGTACAGTGTATTGGACTGAAGAGGATCTACTGTTCTTGTCAGGTTCCTAAGCAGAGTTGAACTAGATATGGCCCGTGTGTGTAGGAAGCACAGTTCTTTTGTTCTGAGCATGCTCACTGTTCTGGCCCTCTAGGAAACACAGGAGAGTAGATGAGTGCGCTTTTCTCTAAAGCAGAGTGTGTTTCTTGTAAGGCGAGCTAGCGTTTGTTTCCCAGTCCTAAATGGAGTTGAATCACATGCAGTTTCTGGTCCTACGAACAAGAGTTGTTTTCTGCTAAGGAAAGTCACATTGTGCTCCCATTGCCATACACAGTGCAAATAGCACTCGCGTCTGTTCCCAGCAAGTACAGTGTATCGGACTGAAGAGGAGCTATTGTTCTTGTCAGTTTCCTAAGCAGAGTTGAACTAGATATGGCCCGTGTGTGTAGGAAGCACAGTTATTATGTTCTGAGCAAGCTCACTGTTCTGGCCCTATAGGAAACGCAGTAGAGTTGAAGAGTGCTTTTTCTCTAAAGTAGAGTGTATTTCTTGTAAGGCGAGCTCACATTTGTTTCGAGTCCTAAATGGAGTTGAGTCACAGGCAGCTTTTGGTTCTACGAGCAAGAGTTGTTTTCTGGTAAGAAGAGTCACTATTGCGCTCCAAATGCCACACACAGTGCAAATAGCACTCGCGTCTGTTCCCATCAAGTACAGTGTGTCGGACTGAAGAGGAGCTACTGTTCTTGTCAGTTTCCTAAGCAGAGTTGAACTAGATATGGCCCATGTGTCTAGGAAGCACAGTTATTATGTTCTGAGCAAACTCACTGTTTGGACCCCATAGGAAACACAGTAGAGTAGAAGAGTGCTCTTTCCTCTAAAGCAGAGTGTGTTTCTTGTAAGGCGAGCTAGCGTTTTTATCCCAGTCCTAAATGGAGTAGAATCACATGCAGTTTCTGGTCCTACGAGCATGAGTTGTTTTATGGTAAGAATAGTCACTATTGCGCTCCCATTGCCATACACAGGACCAATAGCACATGCATCTGTTCCCAGCAAGTACAGTGTATTGGACTGAATAGGAGCTACTGTTCTTATCAGGTTCCTAAGCAAAATTGAAGTAGATATGGCCGTGTGTGTAGGAAGCACAGTTCTTTTGTTGTGAGCAAGCTCACTGTTCGGACCCCATAAGAAACACAGTAGAGTAGAAGAGTGCTCTTTTCTCAAAAGCAGAGTGTGTTTCTTGTAAGGCGAGCTAGCGTTTATTTCCCAGTCCTAAATGGAGTTAAATCACATGCAGTTTCTGGTCCTACGAGCAAGAGTTGTTTTCTGGTAAGGAAAGTCACTATTGCGCTCCCATTGCCATACACAGTACAAATAGCACTCGCGTCTGTTCCCAGGAATTACAGTGTATTGGACTGAAGAGGAGCTACTGTTCTTGTCAGTTTCCTAAGCAGAGTTGAACTAGATATGGCCCGTGTGTGTAGGAACCACAGTTCTTATGTTCTGAGCAAGCTCACTGTTCTGGCCCTATAGGAAACACAGTAGAGTAGTTGAGTGCTCTTTTATCTAAAGCAGAGTGTGTTTCTTGTAAGGCGAGCTAGTGTTTGTTTCCCAGTCCTAAATGGAGTTGAATCACGTGCAGTTTCTGGTCCTACGAACAAGAGTTGTTTTATGGTAAGGAAAGTCCCATTGTGCTCCCATTGCCATACACAGTGCAAATAGCACTCGCGGCTGTTCCCAGCAATTACAGTGTATTGGAGTGAAGAGGAGCTACTGTTCTTCTCAGTTTCCTAAGCAGAGTTGAACTAGATATGGCCCGTGTGTCTAGGAAGCACAGTTATTATGTTCTGATCAAGCTCAGTGTTCTGGCCCTATAGGAAACACAGTAGAGTAGAAGAGTGCTCATTTCTCTAAAGCAGAGTGTGTTTCTTGTAAGGCGAGCTCGCGTTTGTTTCCCAGTCCTAAATGGAGTTGAGTCACAGGCAGTTTTTGGTACTACGAGCAAGAGTTGTTTTCTGGTAAGAAGAGTCACTATTACGCTCCAAATGCCATACACAGTGCAAATAGCACTCGCGTCAGTTCCCAGCAAGTACAGTGTATTGGACTGAATAGGAGCTACTGTTCTTGTCAGTTTCCTAAGCAGAGTTGAACTAGATATGGCCCGTGTGTATGAAGCACAGTTCTTTTGTTCTGAGCAAGGTCACTGTTCTGGCCCTATAGGAAACACAGTAGAGTAGAAGAGTGCTCTTTCTCTAAAGCAGAGTGTGTTTCTTGTAAGGCGAGCTAGCGTTTGTTTCCCAGTTCTAAATGGAGTTGAATCACATGCAGTTTCTGGTCCTACGAGCAAGAGTTGTTTTATGGTAAAAAGAGTCACTATTGCGCTGCCATTGCCATACACAGGACAAATAGCACTGGCGTCTGTTCCCAGCAAGTACAGTGTATTGGCCTGAAGAGGATCTACTGTTCTTGTCAGTTTCCTAAGGAGAGTTGAACTAGATATGGCCGCGTGTGTAGGAAGCAC